>NC_064811.1:129820642-129916413 GCF_023721935.1 Panthera uncia | reverse complement strand
ATGCCTCACAGCATTTACACATTTACACATAATCCCGAGGGGTTAGATGGGTCTTGGCAGTGAACCTAGTCTGGTTCTCCTCCCTATCCTCATCCCTCTACCCCTCTCAGTCCTCTGGCTGAGTCCCTCTTCCTCAGGGTCAGCTCACTAATGCAGCACAGCAAATATTCACACACCTAAGAATCTTTCTCAGTCATGTAATGCTCTTGACCCATTCTAAAATCTAGGAGAAGGCAGCTAACCATGGCCTCAATCAATATCAGGAAGACTCCCAAATCTTCCCCCTCTTGCCTCCACAGTGAGACTTGACAAGAAAATAAATCTCCCAGTCAAGGCATTTCCTCCGAATCCAGCACCCTCTCCTCTGCCATTAGTCCTAAATGCTACGCTCCTTCTACTCTCAAACTAACTAGAACTCTGTGTCCTGAGAGCCGTCTTTCCATTTATCATATGCTAGAAACAGGAGACAAAGAGGGAATGATAAAATAACACAATCTGCTTTCTCTTCAGTGACTTTTTCCCTAGAAACGGTTCATTAGTCAGAGAAACAACTTACAAATATCATACTGAGGTTTTGCATGCGTAACCATCTTGAGAGCTGCAGCATTGAGCCATATCACCCCCTAGAGATTGTTTGTGGGCACTGAGCACACTCGCTGTGTTACTGAAATAGAAGGTTCTCTGTGTTTCAGACACATTGAAACATTTGCTGAGGCACATCTCTTGAATTGGAAGATTCCATGTCTTGTTTTCAAATCTTGTTGGGATGACAAAAGGGGAAAGAATGGGAATTCCTGATATTTGTTGGGAGGGTGACAGGTTTCCTCTTAAAATTTGCAAACATGCAAATGTGTTTAGATGCAAATGCGTTTAGATTGTGGTAATAAGTTTATGAAATATTTCACATAATACCTGGCCACATAGGTGCTTAGAATATATTGAAAGGAAGGAAGGAAAGAAGAAAGAGAGCAAGGGAGGAAGGAGGGGAAGAAGGAAAGGTGAGAGAGAGGACAGAGGGAAGAGGGAGGGAGGGAGGAAAGAAGGAAGAAGAGGGAAAATTACAGTATGAAGTGGTCAGTCTGAGATGCAAGACATGGATATTGTGGGGGCAGGCAGAGAAGGGGACTTATTCCAGGTACGGAGTTAGACTCCACCTTGCCAACACCCTACTCGGCCTGCTTCCTCAGTAGCCCTGTGTCACTTCAGCATCTCTCCAGGTTTGCAGGTTCTGGGAAAGAGATGACTCTATTATAAAGGAAAGAACTGTGTCTAAGAGCTGGTGGAAGAAAAGCAGGAGTTCCTCTGTAAGACACAGAGAGAGAAACCCCTAGAGGGCTTATCAAAAGGGTAGGCAGTCAGTGGGAGGTGGGGTCAGCCCCACAAGGACAGCTAAGCTGTGGATACCACAGCAGAGGAAGTAAAACACTTCAGACAGACTCTCACATTTATATTTATGGGTGGGTGAGTCCTCTCCCTAGTAGCTGCAGACAGAATAAGTACTAAGGAATGGAGAAGATTCCAGAAAAAGAAAGACTAGGTTTTCTGCATCCCAAGTACGTAGTGGCTCAGAGTACCTCTAGATCTGGAGTTCCACTATAAATACGACATATTTACTCTCAGTAGCAAGTGAAGCAAGAGGAATTTGAATTCACAAGTAGTGCTTCGTATGTTATTTTCTTTCTAACTTTCTGTGTATTTTAGTATAATAAAAAAGTCTTGGGGCGCCTGGGTGGCTTGGGCGGTTAAGTGTCCGACTTCCGCTCAGGTCATGATCTCACGGTCCGTGAGTTCGAGCCCCGCGTCGGGCTCTGTGCTGACAGCTCAGAGCCTGGAGCCTGTTTCGGATTCTGTGTCTCCCTCTCTCTCTGCCCCTCCCTGTTCATGCTCTGTCTCTCTCTGTCTCAAAAATAAATAAACATTAAAAAAAAATTTTTTTTTTAAAAAGTCTTGCTCTCCTTTAATGCTATTTAAACTTTCAGAAAAATCTCAGCACAAAGCAATGATAATTATAAAAGGAAAATATTGTTTTAATATTAAAGAAATATTTTCTTTTTACTTCAATCAAGATAATAGCTGAGTCACAAATTTGAGTCCGTTGTTTATTATAATATTTTCAATTCTAAGTAAATTTCAATTCTAAGGACACACTTTTACCATCTAGCTTGTTGCACTGTTATATTTTCACAGCCAAAAGTGCAGAGAAACGAGATTTACAAACAAGTGTTGGTAACAGTAGGAAAATTTAATGTGAAACATGCTCACATATTTTAGAAAAAAAACTGAGATAGATTTTACTCTAAAATTTTCTAAAATGTTTTCTGAAAATTACTTTGATTATCAAAAATTTTATTAAATTATAAGCACTTCTTTTAAAGGTCTTCCCACAAAAAAAGTGAGTGCTTAAAAAGGAGGTTCATAAGCCTCTAATTAGTATTTTTTATTTATAAAATAGCTTAATTTAACTTTAATAATTTTAAATAACTTCAATTCACATGTAATTATTTCCTTAGAAATTATTTTCTTTATTTTTTTAATGTTTATTTACTTTTGAGAGAGAGAGACAGACGGCGAGGAGCCCAATGTGGGGCTTGAACTCAGGAACCATGAACCATGAACTGTGAGATCATGACCTGAGCTGAATCAAGAGTCAGAAGCTTAACTGACTGAGCCACCCAGGTACCCCTGCCACTGATCTTGTTAACTGCATAGCTCTCCCCAAATATTTTCTTACCTTATCAGCTGCATATTTTCACTACCTAAACTGTTGTCAAGATAGTTTTTTTGTAGTTCATAATTTTAAAAATAGGTAGTTCCTTTTTCATTCAGTGTATGAGAATCTAATGTTGCATATGGCTTTTTAAACAACATATGTTTCCTCTAATGCCAAAAATTCTGCCTTTACAATTCTGATGAGGTCTTATAACATGCCTCCTGGGAGATAATCACTAGACTAATAGCCTCCAAACAGTGAAGTTACCCAATAGTGTGTCATGTATTAAATCCCCCCAATAACCACACAGATCTGCATTCAAAATAGTTGTCCTTTGCCTTTCTTACTTCCAAGTCTTGGTCAGTCTAGTAAACTATATATTAAAAACTCATTGTGAATCGGATGTAACTTATATTATACCTGCATTACCCAAGTTCTTATACAATAAAGTTTCTCTTTGGAAATCCTTGCCAAAATCAGGAAAACTCTCTTCTTTTTACCAGTCTTTAGTAATCAATAGCCTCTTTTCAAAAGCAAAAAATAAATAAATAAATAAATAATCAGAGCTCAAAGAGATCGAAATCAATCATAGTGTGATTTTTTAAATTTCTACTAAATTCTACAGTTCATGTGGTAATGATGTGTCACCCACACTAACCTCTTGACCAGCTTCTGGTGAGACTTCTTCATTTAACGTATAAATTCTGAGCAAATGAAGTACTCTTATCTTAGAGAAAGTGGAAGAAAAGAAAGGCATGTGTATGGCCAAGTTCCACTGATAGCACGTGGTGACACTTCCTCAAAGTGAAGCAGAAACTTGAGCCCTTGCCCCTCATTATAACCTCCCAGGATGGCATCTGATTATAACCCGTCTTACATTCTTGGGGCATTTAATGACAATTTTCTTCTATTAAAAATGTTAATAAGTAATTATCATGCATTTTTTTTTACAGGGAAGAAAAGTATTAAAAATTCTCAGTTTATTTCAAACTTCTATGTCCTTCCCTTATAAATTGGACATATTTCCTCAATGGAATATAACCTGAATCCCTTGTATGCCATTCTTGAGAAACAGTAGTAATCCATCCCTCCCAGATGGGACAAGTATTGTCACATGGCAAACATTCAACAGTCTGATTCTGTAAAACATATTTATTCAAAGAGCTCCTGGATCAGTGAGCTAAATCTCTCCCAAATCCACCCACACTCATACCTTTAGTATTTCACAATTTCTACCAAATGGTCATTCTCTCCTCCTATCAAACTTAAGCTTAGTTGGAAAATCTTACAGAATGGCTTTACTTCCCACGTTAAAACATTCCTATGTCTAAGATATGCTTTATCTTCATCATTTTTATATGCAGCAAAAGAAAATGAAATTCCATGCAACTTTAATTCACATAAAATAGAATCTTGCTCGATGATGTGATATAGACTTTAAGAGTTGCCTTTTTTTTTTTTTTTTTTTTTTTTTTACTTAATTTGCACTGGCTCTTTTACTCAGGAAAATATTGGATTTGCAAACTTCATCAGACACTCAAAACCAATTTTATATCTGAATGGAATGGATAAGTATGGTCATAGTCTACACACAGAATCACATTAGCCCTGGGAAGAGAGAGTGACAGAGAAGGAACCCAAAGTTGAGAGAGATATAATGAATCTGATCACTACATTTCCTACCATTTATCCCATCTGCACAAATTCAAAAACTTTACCATATAATTTAATCCCTATGGAACTAATATGATCTTTGAACCATAATAAGATAATCCAAAAAGAACCAATTTGTATGTCCAAAAACTGAAATCACCTCTTCATATCTTTTTAAAAACAAAAGATATCTGTCTTTCATTTATTCTGTGCATACTTACTCAGAGATTATTATGTCCTAGGTAGTGTTCTAGCCCTTGGGATACATTAAGGAGAATAAAAGAAGAAAAGGATTTCTGTCTTTGTTGGAGGGAGACAGAAACTTAGCAAATAACTAATAAATACATAAATTATATGGTATATACGAAGATGAAATTCTTATGGAAAAAAGGCAGAACACTGTTAGAGGAATGAGATCTGCCAATGGGTAGGTGTCTATCAGCAATTTGAAATGAGATAACCAGGGCAAACTTTGTTGGGTAGATGACAATTGACGACATGAAAGCAGTGAAGCAAACCACGTGGCTCTGAAGGAGGGTCATTTCAAAGAGAATAAATAGCAAGGGCCAGGACCCCATGGAAGCAAGATGGCTCGACACACTCAGGAAATACAAGGAGGTCAGCATGTCGGAGAAGGGTGAAGGGGAAGGTCAATTAGAAGGCAGATGCAAAGATCCCAGTGAGATATGATGGTTGCTTGGACTGCGGTGAAAGCAGTGGAAAAGGTGAAACATCTCCAGATTCTGAAAGTACGTTGAAAGTGGAGTCGATAGAATTTCTCAACAAAAATCATTTCAGTGTTCACCATCAATATGTCAGTATTTATCATCAACACGTTCAAAGGAAAGGAAAGAGAAAGAGAATGTGCGATTTACTGAATGCCTGTGATAAGCCAGGTGCTGTGCTGAGTTCTGTCCCAGATACCCCAGCAGCAAGCTAGAAGAAAAATGTCACCAGCACATGTCTCTGTGAACTAACACTGAGTTTCTGAGTCCTCTCTTGAATATTCCGCTATTTTACATTCCTTTTCTAAATGACTAAAAGGTAAAAGATCCTAAATGGATGAATGCTAAGCAGATTATGTTGTTTTGAACAGGCTTCTAAAAGCTTAGTTGTTAGAGAATCCTCAAATCAGCGAAAAAACAATCTATACAACAAGAAACACTTATCTGAAAAAAACAAAACAAAACATTTCCCAAAAGACACTTAGAAGTGAACAAGAGGCCAGGAAGAAAACCTCAAAATAGAAAATTCCTGGGAAGGCAAAGCTGCCCAACAAAATCCTTGTTTGTAACAAAGAAGGGGGAGCAGTGAAATGTTACTTATAATTGCAAGTCAGAGTTACATGGAAAGTCCTCCCATCTCTTATTCACATAACCTGTTAGCCCAGACCTGAAATCATGGCTCTGTGTCCCCTACTGAACCCAGAAACCTGGAAGCCCTAGAATATTTAGTACTTAGCTTTCCCGAGGGTGGTGAGGTTTATTTAGAACAAATATTTTGCTGATATTAGATACTGCTTACGTACTATGTACCAGGCACCTGTTAGCTTGTGCAATCATCACAACAAGCATATGAGGTGATTATCTTCAGTCTCCACACTTTATAATGAAGAAACTCAAGTCAGAGGGCTTAGGTCACGTGTCTGATGCTGCGTAGCCAGAAGTGGAGGGCCCTGAGTTCCAACACAGAAGAGAAAGAGGGGTTTGGATCACCTCTCTGAGAAATGATGGTTTTTGTGTAATAGTGAGATCACTGTATGCAAGGCTTATAAGATAATACTATATTTTAGGCAGAAAACCTATCAGCTGTTCCTTAATATTTTCCTCCATTGCGATGAGGAATTAAGCTCCAAATAATCTGACTACTCCCTAAAGCATTTTCTTTTTGCCGACTGGACTTCACCGCGCCCTTCCCCCATGCCTACATCTTGCCCATAGGCGTTGGCTCCGACCCCAAATGCCATTCCCTCACTCCCTGGCTATTTGAAACTCATACACCTTGTGAACATTCTGGCTCATACCACCCTTTCCTAAGGAACTCATCTTTCCACTCCATCTTTCCAGTCCTTTGTTTTCAGACTGCCGATTCTGGGTCTGTCATACTACTTGTATTGCTATTGAGGTATTCATTGTAAGTGTAGCTGGGATAATGGTTACAGGTAAAAATGGGGTATAGAAAGATGCACGGGTAATTCCCTGTAGCTGAATGCTGTACTGTTGATGGTTTTCCATTTCCTCTCAATAGCAAAACAAAACAAAAATCACTTAATCTTGCAAATTTAAAAGCCTGTCAATTCCATGTTTAAAAAAAAAAAAAAACCTTTTTTTTTTTTTTTTTTTCTGTAACTTTTCAGTGGTCAGTGAAGAATTCCTTCCCTTCACTTCCACCCTCTTCCCTTCTGTCTGGGTAACTTCGGCTTTAGTGGGGGCTCAGGTAGCATCACAGAAATCAAGGTGCGGGAGGAGGGGGGCGGGGTGCCTGGGTGGCTCATTGGTTAAGTGGCTAATTCTTGATCTTGGCTCAGGCTCAGGTCATGATCTCGAGGTTTGTGAGATTGAGCCCCACATCAGGCTCTGCGCTGACAGCACGGAGTCGGCTTGGGATTTTCTCTCTCCCTCTCACTCTGCCCACCCCTCCCCCGGCTCGTGTGCATGTTCCCTCTCGGTCTCTTTCGCTCTTAAAATAAATATTTTTAAAAAGGTAAAAGAAATCAAGGTAGGGAAGGGATGCAGAAGAGAGGGGCTCTTTAGGTCTGTGACCCTCCTCTGTTCTCCCAGGTTTCTGCAGTGATGTGATGGGTCAGCCAGTTCTTACCATTGGGCTTTCCCAAGACAACATGGGTAGCTGACATCCAGAGTCCTTTGTTTTCAGTGGACATATCCAGGTCCTCCTCATTCAAGTGGCAAAGACTTGTTCACTTTTCTGTCACTCTCTCTCTCTCTCATTTCTAGGCCCTTTTTGAAAACTCTCGCCAAATTCCAGAATTCGCTGGTTTTGGGAGAGTAGGAAGCCTCCTCAGTCTCCTTTTATACCTAATCTCCTCCCTTGCTCCTTTTCTTAAGTCCCTTGCTGATCCATACTCTGGCTCCATGCTGAGCTTCTCTGTAAGGGATCCAGTGCCCATAGACCACAGCCTGAGAAAAAAAAGACACAAATCCTCTACGCCCTGGGATCCCCCTTAAAAAATGTCTGCTGCCCTATCATTTCCCTCCAAGGCATGGAATGCAGCCTGAAAAGAAGCAGTGGGAGGAATTCCTCATTAATCTCTAATTACTTTTTCTCCTTCCTCTTAACCAAGCTCCCTTCCTGCCTCCTAGGTCTTTTCTGGTAATGTGTCTAGAATCAAAATGTCTTCCTTTGTCCTCTGTTCTTTTCTACTGTGTAGTTACTGATTAAACCCACTCTCCAAATCCTTCAGACTTGGCTCTTAATAATCAATACTAAGATTTTCAAGTTCAAAATTGTTCTTTTGTTCTTTATGCATGAAGTAGCAAACCTACACCTCAAGGCAGTACATACAAAAAGCCATTAATGAAGCCTGAAAGATAAGGGAAGGGGAAGTAGGGAAAGGCACTGAAAACCGCATGATTTAAAATCAAAATTTTACTCCACTACGGTCTTTATTTACTAACTAAATAGAAGTTCCCCATAAGCATTGATTGATGCATCTTACATATTTCCAGAGTCAGGCACTTAATAAGTATTGCTGACTTGTTGAATGGAGAAACAAAGCCAAAGTAAGAAAAATAAGTATCCAAAAATATGTAAAACTGTTTTACATACGTTGGACAAAGGAAAATTAACGATAATAATGGTGATAAAAATAACAGCTAGGGCTATGAACCAGGCGCTATTCTAGTGCTTTGCATATATTTATTTATTTAATCTTGGAAACTCCTCTATGAGTTAGGTACCATGATGAGGCACACAAAGGTGAAGCGATTTGCCCAAAGTCAAATACCAGAAATCCAGGGAGCTGAATCCCAACTCAGGTAACCTGGTTCCATCATCTGAACTGTTAGCGACTCTGCCAGTGCCAGCTCTCAGTACGATTCCTTTTATGGATACGCCAGTTGAAGCTTGCAAATTTATGTCAAACCATTCGATGTGTGCTACACAATCTCCTCTCTGCCTTCAACCACTTTGAATATGAAACTATATTCTCATGTTTTCCTTGAAAATCTACCCCTGAAAATATGAGATGTTAAGATACTGTTTCTTCCTGGGGCTCCTGGGTGGCTCAGGCGGTTAAGTGTCCGACTTCAGCTCAGGTCATGATCCCACCATTAATGGGTTCAAGACCCACATCGGGCTCTGTGCTGACAGTTCAGAGCCTGGAGCCTGCTTCGGATTCTGTGTCTCCCTCTCTCTCTGCCCCTCCCCTGCTTGCCCTCTGTCTCTGTCTCTCTCTGTCTCTCTCTCTCAAATACATAAACATTTTTTAAAATACTGTTTCTTCCTATTTTTGCATATAGTTTCCTCCTTTAAAGAAAGAAATCCACATAGTGGACTTTCAGTATTTTTTTTTTTAATGAATATGTTGTTTATTCTCATTTCTTAGATGCTGGCTTAGGGAACTTTCTAACTCATACCTTCATGCCAATTATCCTAACTGTGCTTTTTCATTCAGGTTTATTTCCTTCTCTTGGGGCACTTTATAGGATAATTTTCCAGGCTGCCATCAACCATGGCAAAGCCTCCTTTTACTTTACTAACGGTCTGTAGAGATGTGTTGTTTGAGTCAAGTTGATGTTATTGTTAGCTGAATGGATTTTTCTCTTTTATGCTTCCAAAATTTCATCTAACTACCCTTACAACATCTGAAATAGCTTAAAAAATTTCTTCTATCTCTGCTAAAACCCTAACTTTCCACGTGTCAAAACTATTGTATGAACATTTCTGTGACAGGCAAGAATATGGCAAAGCTTCACAAACAAACTCAGTATCCCTGCCCCCCACCATATGCTATGTAGTTATTCTGATCCTGTGTAATACATTTCCTTAATGTGGGTCAAAAGCTATCCAATGACAGGAACCAGGACTGCTCAAACTTAAGCCAATATTATAAATTACGTGGATGCTCAGTAAACACTAATTAAAGACAATGATGTTGATAGCACATTGGTTCCAATTGGCTTTAAATTAACTTATAAATGGAAGGTTATTTCCTCCTCTGATTACACTAAATCAAGGAAATCATGGCTGTAAACAAACACAAGAATATATATTCTGTTTTTCATAACACAAAATTTTGAACAGCAATGTAATTTTTACTAATCTTCATCATTTTCAATTGTGTTTACTTCTCTGATTATTTAGAAAGAAACTCTCAATTGCATATTCATAGTCATAAACATTACTTACTAATTTTTGATTTATGAAACAAAACATGTTAGTTTTAATATTAAAATCTTGATAAGTTTCCAAATGTGAGTGATAGAGTTATATTACCATATCAATTTTGAGATGAAATTCTTCAACAGAAGTAGTGAGAAAATAATCTCACTTTGCTTTACTTCTTCTAGCTCAAAATGGAGAAATCAACCAACCAAATTTGTCTACACCTATAAATTAGAAATTAAACAAACCTGGGGCGCCTGGGTCATTCAGTCGGTTAAACGTCTGACTTCGGCTCAGATCATCTCATGGTTCACAAATTCGAGCCCTGCGTCTGGCTCTGTGCTGACAACTCAGAGCCTGGATCCTGCTTTGGATTCTGTGTCTCCCTCTCTCTCTGCCCCTCCCTGACTTGTACTCTCTCTCTCTCTCTTTCAAACATAAATAAAAAAAAAAAAATTTAAAAATAAACAAATAAATAAACATTAAAAAAAAGAATTAAATTAAACAAATCTATTGTCTGGCACTTTTAAGTAAAATGTAATTGCAAAAATCTATAGTTATATTAATTGTTTCTCCTAAAAATAATTAATAATAAATATACATTGATTTGAAATAAATACACAAATAAGGCACAAGCACACAAACACATAAAAGATTAGCAGCTATCCTTCCAGGTAAATTATTACAGCATTTTATTGTCAGTTTACCTAAAACACTGCAGATAAACTCTAGCAGTCAGCAAGCTCCATCTATGCCCACAGAATTTCCAGTTAGCTTTTTAGAGATTTACTTTATGAATGGAGCAGACCACTATTCTAAACCTTTGGAGAATTCTCCAATCTGAAAAAAAAAAAAAATTAAATACAAAAACAGAGAAAAGAGGCGCACCTAGGTGGCTCAGTCAATTAAGCATCCGACTTTGGCTCAGGTCATGATATGGCAGTTCATGAGATTGAGCCCTGTGTAGGGCTCTGTGCTGACAGCTCAGATTCTGTGTCTCCCTCTCTCTCTGCCCTTCCCCCATTCTGGCGCTGTCTTTCTCCTTCAAAAATAAATAAACATTAATGTTTTTAAAAAAAAATTGAGAAAAGAGCAATAGACCCATAAACAAATTAAAAAGAAACACATAAAATGCTAATTAATGTTTTCACAGTGATATGAAAAGCTATATCAGTCAAAAAACAAGGGCAATACAAGTAAGCAGAAATAAACATAAAGATTGACTGGCAGAGAGAGAGATATTAGGCAATCTTTTAAAAATAAGATAGAGGGGCACCTGAGTGGCTCAGTCGGTTAAGCATCAGACTTCGGCTCAGGTCACGATCTTGCGGTCCGTGAGTTCGAGCCCCGCGTCAGGCTCTATGCTGACTGCTCAGAGCCTGGAGCCTGCTTCAGATTCTGTGTCTCCCTCTCTCTCTGACCCTCCCCCGTTCATGCTCTGTCTCTCTCTGTCTCAAAAATAAATAAATGTTAAAAAAAATAAAAAAAAATAAGATAGAAAAGCAAGTAATGGTAGATTATGAACAAGAGGGGTGAGGGAAGAGCTGAAAGATTAACAATGCCCAGCTTCTAAATACAGAAGTTTCTAGAAAGAAAGAATGGAAGATGAAAAGAGGACATTGTCAAAAGCATAATAAGATAGATTTTCAAAACTGAAGGAGAGCAGGCCAAATTTTAAGACCAAAGAATGAAATTATACACACTTCAATGCACACCACTGTAAATTTCAGAATACTAGAAATAAATCTATCATTTCTAAAATCTTTCAGAAAAAGAAAATAAAAAAAAAGAGAAGTTACAGTTGTCAACAACAAAATCAGGTAACAAAAGACGTAAATACAATTCCTTTAAATACAAAAATATATGTACTGTGTCTTATTTAAAAATCATAATGTAGGTGTATCTTACTGAATTGTGAGACTTTTTTTATATACAAGGATGAAAAAATTTATACCATGCACCTCATCTTAAGAAGTTCTTGGAGGTGACATCAATAAGATGGCAAGACAGGGACCTCTGGACCATTTATTCTTCCTCCCACGGATGTACCAATTTAACACCAATACATGGATCAATTCTATTTGTGAGAAATCCAGAAACTAGCAGAGAGTCTTCTGCATGTTTTACACGTGGTCAGGTGTAAAACCAGCCACATCAAAACTGGAAAGAAAATTAGAGACATCCTTTTGCAATAATCCCCAGGCCTGGCCCAGTGCCATATGGCTGGGAGGAAACCTCCAGCTCTCAGCTTCTCCCTGAAAAGGGAAAGAGTTGGACTACACATCTAACTTTCAACTTTTCCAGGTGCTACTCCAGGGGATGGCTTTTGTGTCACCTGTCTAGGAGCACTGACAGGGCCTACCATATGCCAGATCCCTGGAGACTACAGAGATAAAGCCAGCAGTCTGAAATAGTGTGTGGCCCTCACGACAGCTTGTCCCAATGCAAGCAGGTTCAATGAAGACCGAGTAGGAATATATATATATATAATTTCCCAGCTTCTCCTTGGAAAAGAAAAACATTGGTCCACATGTCAACTGTTGCAACTTTTCCAGGAGTTGCTCAAGGGGAGCATTTTGTCTTACCTATCTTGGGTGTTGTTGGGAGCTGGCATGCTATACAGACCTAGGGGCCCCTAAGAAAAAAGGCAGGCAGATTGCACTACCAAAAGGTTAAAGAGGTCCACAAAAGCTCTGGCTACATTGTCTGGTGAAGGTCTTATCCTGTATGAGGCCAATCCATAGATGTTTATAGCAGTTTTATCCATAATCTCCAAAACCTGGAAGCAACCAAGATGGGATAAATAAACTATGACACATGCAGCCACTGCAGTATTATTCAGCCCTAAAAATAAAAGAGCTATCAAGCTATGGAAAGACATACAAAAACCCTAAATGCATACCACTAAGTGAAAGAAGCCTATCTGATAAGGCTGAATACTAAATGATTCCAACTACGTAACATTGTGGAAAAGGCAAAATAAAAACTATGGAGACAATAAAAAGATCAATAGTTGCCAGGGTTTAGGGAGAAGAGGATGAAGAGGTATGGCACAGAGGATTTTTAGAGTAGTGAAAATACTCTGTATAATACTATAACAATGAATGAATACATACATGTCATTATACAGTTGCCCAAATCCGTAGAATGTATAGCACAAAGAGTGAACCCTAATGTAAACTATGGGCTTTGTGTGGTTATGATGTGTAAATCTAGGTTAATCGGTTGTTACAAACTAGCACTCTGGTGGGGGATACTGATAATGGGGGGTTCTGTGCACCTGTAGCGGGAAAAGCGTGTGTGAGAAATCTCTGTACCTGCCTCTCAATTTTACTGTGAACCTAAAACTGCTCTAAAAAATAGTTTATTTATTTTAATGGAGAGATAAAGACTTCCCCAGGCAAACAAAAGCTGAAAAAGTTTACCACCAGATCTGCCTTATGGAAATGCTAATGGGAGTTCTTCAGTTTGAAACAAAAGTAACATGACAGCACAAGAATGTATAAAACTTGTTGGTAAAGGTATATATATAAACAAATACAGAATATTCTATTAATGTAATGGTGGAGGATAAATTACTTTTAATTCTTGTATGAACTTTAAAAGATAAAGTTATTAAAAATAACCATCACTAAAATATACATCAATAGATACACAATACAAATAAATTTAAATTGTGACATCAATAACAAAGTGGGAGGGGTACCTGGGTGGCTCAGTTGGCCGAGCCTCTGATTTCTGCTCAAGTCACGATCTTGCAGTTCTTGATTTCCAGCCCCTCATTGGGCTCTGTGCTGACGGCTCAGAGCGGTCAGCACAGAGCCTGGAGCCTGCTTCCATTTCTGTGTTTCCCTTTCTCTCTGCCCCTCCCCTGCTCCCCCCCTCCAAAAAAATAAATAAATAAATAAACATTTAAAAAAATGTTTTTTTTTAAATAACAAAGTGGGAGGATGAGTAAAAGTGTAGAATTTTTATATGCTATTGAAGTTAGGTTGTTATCAGCTTAAGATAGACTATTATAACTGTAAGATATTATGATATATGCCCCATGGTAACAAGAAAAAAAAAACAACTACAAGACAAACAGAAAACAACAAAATGATGAGAGTAAATTTTTCCATATCAATAATTTATTTAAATGTAAATGGATTAAATCCCCCCAGCTAAATGACAGAGTGGTTGCGTAGATTAAAAAAAAAAAATCAAGTACTGTATATGCCATCTATTAAAGACTCACTTTGATCTAAGGACATACATAGGCTGAAAGTAAAAAGATGGAAAAAGATACCCTATGAAAATGGCAATCGAAATGGAGCAGAAGTGACTACACTCATATCAAACAAAATAGACTTAAAGTCACAAACTGTCATAAAAACAAAGAAGGACATTGTATAATGACAAAAGCTCAATTCATCAGAAAAATGCTACAATTTTAAGTGTATTTGCACCTAACATCAGAGTACTTAATGCAAACATTGACAGAATTGAAGAGAGAAATAGACGGCAATATAGTAAAATTAGGAGACTTTAATACTCTACTTTCAATAATGGATAAAACAACTGGAGAGAAAAATCAACAAAGAAACAGCAGACTTGAACAGCACTATAGACTAAGTAGACATAAAAGGCATTTACAGAACATTCCACTCAACAGCAGCAGAATACATTCAAGAGTATAAAGCACATTCTCCAGGATAGATCGCATGTTAGAAAAAAGACAAGTCTTAGCAAATTTAATCATAATGGAAAGAAATTGTAAATCAATAACAGAAGAAAAACTGGATAATTCACACATGTGTGAAAAATAAACAGCACACTTTCACCAATCAATGGGTCAAAGAAAAAATATCAAAAGAGAAATTAAAAAATATCTTGAGGCCAGTGAAAACAAAAACACAAAATACCAAAACTTAAAGAATGCAGCAAAAGCAGACTAAGAGGGAAATTTATAACAATAAATACCTACATTAAAAAAGAAGAAAGATCTCAAATAAACAACCTAACTTGGCATCTCAAGAAACTAGTTAAAGAACAAATTCAGTCCAATGTTACAAGGAAGGAAACAATAAATGTTAGAGGAGAAATCAATTAAATACAAAATAGAAAAACAGTAGGAAAAAAATTACCAAAACTAAGAGTTGGGATTTTGAAAAGATAAAATTGACAACTTTCAACTAGACTAAGAAAAAAGACAAAATATTAAATAAATAAAATCAGAAATTAAAGAGGACTCATTACAACTGATACCTTAGAAATAAAAAGGATCATAAGAAATTATAACGAACAATTATATAGCAAGAAACTGGATAACTTAGAAGAAATAGATAAATTCCTCAAAAATACAACCTATAGGACTCAATCATGAAGAAATAGTAAGGCTAAACACACTTATATCTACAAAGGAGACTCAATCATAGTCAAAATTGTCCCAATAAAGAAAAGTCAAGGACAAGATGGTTTCACGATGGATTCTACCAAACACTTAAAGGAATAATTAATTAATTTCAATTATTATCATATTCTTCCAAAAGATTGGAGAAAGAACACTTCCAAACTCTTTCTATGAGGCCAGCATTATGCTGATATCAAAGTTAGACAAAGACACTACAAAAACAAAACAAAACAAATAAACAAACAAACAAAAAACTACAGACCAATGTCCTTGGTGAACATAGATGCAAAAATCCTCAACAAAATACTAGCAAACCAAATCAAAATCACATTAAAAAGATCATTAAATAAACCAAATAAGATTTATCCTTGGGCTGCAAGAATGATTCAACATATGCAAATCAAAATGTGACACAGTACATTAGCAGAATGAAAGATAAAAATCAGATGATCATCTCAATAGATGGAGAAAAAGTATTTGGTAAAATGTATTACCTATTTATGGAAACCTTTCAACAATAAGAGAAAGTGAAAAACTTATACCCTGAGCACCACAAATTATTGATGAAAGAAATGTAGAAAGACACAAAAAACTGGAAGGATACCTATATTCAAGAATTAAAAATTTTCACATTGTTAAAATGTCTATAGGATACAAAATGATCTACAGAGTCAATGCAGTATCGAAATCTCAAAGGTATTTTTCTGTAGAAATAGGAAAAACTATTCTAAAATTCACGTGGAATCACAAAAGATAGCCAAACCCACCTTAAGAAAGAAGAATAAAGCTAGAGGCATCACACTTCCTGATTTCATAAATTATGCAGCTACAGTAATTAAAATATTATAATCCTGGTATAAAGACAGAAATGTAGTCCAACGGAACAGATCCATGAAATAAATAATCCAGAAATAAATCCATGTGTGTACAGTCAATGGATGTTCAACAAAAGCATTAAGAATACACAATGGAGAAAGGATAGCCTCTTCAACAAATGGTGGTGGGAAAAGTGGATAGCCGCATCCAAAGAACACAACTGAATCTTTATTTATACCATACATAACAATCACCTCTAAATGGACTAAAGACTTAAATATAAGACCTGAAACTGTAAAACTTCTAGAAGAAAACATAGGAAAAAATCTTTATGACATTAGTCTTGGCAATGATTCCATGGACAGGACACCAAAAACTGACAAAATCCAAATCCAAAAGTGACAACTTTATATGTGTGGCAGGATGCCAGTGAGGTAAGCTGTATCTGTTTTACCAGGAAGTACACAAATAGATGTTTAAAATTATAAATCAAGTACAGTAGTTGAATTATATTTTTTAGAGATGACTTTTATGGGAAATCATTACAAATCAACCCTCAGTTAAACATTGTGGACTTTAGAAAGGCTGAGGGCCAGGAGTGGTAGGTTGGAAGAATGAGGGAATCATTTCATTTTAGTAGAAGCTTTTCAGTACTATTTTATTTTTATAGTATATATTAGTTACTTTGATTTAAAAATTGAGGTCAAAAAAAAAGGGGGGGGGGCATGGGCTTTTTGTTGGAAAATACTGTCTAAAGGCACACTGTTTCCTACTTTAAATTTTCTATTGTCCTCAGAGGCGCCTGCGTGGCTCAGTCGGTTAAGCGTCCAACTCCAGCTCAGGTCATGATCTCACACTCCGTGAGTTCAAGCCCCACGTTGGGCTCTGTGCTGACAGCTCAGAGCGTGGAGCCTGCTTCAGATTCTGTGTCTCCCTCTCTCTCTGCCCCTCCCCTGCTCACGCTCTGTCTCTCTGTGTCTCAAAAATAAATAAAACATCTAAAAATAAATAAATAAATAAATAAATAAATAAATAATAAATTTTCTATTGTCCAAGTCATACTTCAAAGAGCAGAAGTTCTCTTGTTTCCAGCTGAAAATTACCAGGACTTTTACAGAGAAGAGTAAATGTCTGAGCAATTATTAAGTAAAATGAAGAGAATGTTTCTGACAATACAAAGAGCTGCCTACAGAAGAACATGAAGAGCTACTCAGGAACCAGATTAATGTCCAAAAAAAGGCATAAGAATATAAAAAAATCTCCTAAGAGTACCTCTAATACCCATACTAAAGGCCTGGGTATAATCCAGTATTAAAAGAATAGACACTGTAAGAGTTGCTCCTGTAAGTATGCAGTTTTGGAATAGATGCAAAATCTTGAGAGATGTTTAAATCTTCAGAATCTCACCATCTTCCAGGAAAAAAGAAATGGGTTTAGAATCAGAGGTAAAATCTTCTGAATTAGGTAAATTTTCTGAGTATAGCTAGGAAACATCTAAAAATATATGTCATTTTTAATCTTTAAAGAAGCCAGAGAGAGCAATGGGAAAAATTAAATTGAAAGCATGGGGTTCAAACCTGGAAACGCAAGTTGGGCATACTTGAGTGACTCTAAGTATAACAAGCTAATTTGGTGTTCCTTATATAAATAACTTCAAGCAAATTGCAGAGCTTGAAAAGGAAATCAAGCTTCAGAGCTGCAAAATCTCACATCAAAACCACAAATGTTTTAAGGAGATTTGCCTAAGAGCATGCATGTAGATAAAATATTTAATGTTTATGTATTCATAAGCTGTACACTATAAGGAACTGCTTAAAGTGAAGTTATAAAATATATATTAATGAATGAAATGCAATTTTTAGAAAATGTTGCCACTTCTACATTCTTCTTATTGTATTTTCTTTTATAGAATAATTAGATGAGGTTTTTCAAATCTTTTACCGTATGCCTCCTATGCCACTACTTTTTGCCTTGGCCTTTTAGCTTGTATCTATTGTGATTACTTTTACATAAAAAATTTCTCTTAGGTAGCACTTTAAAAGACTCCTAGGGGTGCCTAGGTAGTTCAATCAGTTAAGTACCCGACTCTTCATTTTGGCTCAGATCATGATCTCATGGTTCATGAGATGGAGCCCTGCATCGGGCTCTGTGCTGACAGCACGGAGCCTACTTGGGATTCTCTCTCTCTCCCTCTCTCTCTGCCCCTCCCCCATGCTCACTTGCTCGCTCCCTCTCACATTTCTCAAAATAAATAAATAAACTTAAAAAAAAGACTCCTAAATTCAAAAGATACTTAGCATTTAATGAAATAATATTAAAATAATAATAAAAATAATAAAGAGGTTTGGGTGGTTTCCTTTCATAGAAGCTATTTTATGACCAAGAGTCATAAAGTTAATAATATGTAAAAGTTGACAAATACGTTACGAGTCTTTTGGTTTCTAAATTCTTCCCAACATTATCATGCTAACTTACCGAACCAATCAGATCAGGGTTGTCTTCACAGAAGTGAAAATTTGGGCCTTGGAGATACACATTAGTAAAAGCAAGAATAAGAGCCAAAAGGTCAGAAAAACCAGCTGGGTCATAATAACATAAGCCATTAGAGTATAGATTGGCCAACTCCATTTAAGAAAGTGTCTTTTGTCACTTTTTCTAGAAGCAGTCTCCAAAACAACTCTGTGTACAAGTCCTTGCTAAGGAATTACTCAGAGTAGAAACTAAGTGAGACATGCAGGAAGCTAGGCAGAAGAAAGGACCAGAAGCAAGAATGTGAACTCAGACAAAGTCCCAAGTAGGCTTGCCCAGGACCAAAGGCAGCTCCTAGATACAGGGTTTTCAGTGCTAACATTGAAAACATCAGCAAACTGGGATGAATTGGTCCCCCTGCCTCAGACTGCTCTTGCAGGGGAACTCAGGAGTATAGATTAGACCTCAGACTCATCTGATGTTAGTCAAGGGAGGTATGGCTCTCCTAATCACAGGCCAGTCAGTCACTTTTTAAGGGATAACTTGAAAGAACGACGTGTATTTCTGGGGACTTTGGGCTTCTAGCATCTGACCATAGAAGGAGCCAGTTGCTCAAAATAGTCATCTGAGAAATAATTGCAAGTTCTGGCTGTTTGATGTGAAAAATCTTCCAGAGGAGGTGAAGGTGACACACAAAACAAGGGAATCTAGGTGGATCAATTCCCTAAGAGACAAGCAGAAATCTACCCCCAGAGCTATTTGACCTAAAAGAGTTTTCTAGTTATAAAAATAGATTCCAGTAATAGATTCAAGTAAGATCTCACTGTTTCTAGATTCCCAAGAGACTGTGTTCCAAACATGCTTGCCTTCTTTATTTTCATATGTATTTTTCTCTTAACACAACAGAAGAAATGGTGAGATCTATCTATCTATCTTTCTAATCTGATGGAATATTATTTAGCCACAAAAAAGAACAAAATATTGCCATTTGCAACAATATAAATAGACCTCAAGAGCATTATGTTAAGTGAAATAAGTCAGAGAAAGATAAATACCATATGATCGCTTTTATATGTGGAATCTAAATAAATAAATAAATAAATAAATAAATAAATAAATAAATAACCAAGCTCATAGATACAGAGAACAAGTGGGTGGTTGTCAGAGGTGGTGGGTGGGAGAAATGGGTAACTTTTTTGGTTTAAATAAATTCAGTCATATCTATCTACCTATCTATCTATCTATCTATACATATGATTGAAAGATATGGATATACAATTCACAGAAAGAAAAGCCAAAAGCTCATATCCTTTTGAAAGTATGGTCTGAAGAATGCCCCAAATCACTATTAATCATAAAGATACACATTAAAATTCATAAGAGTGTTAAAATTTCAAAAGTTAGATAATAATTATTAGAAAAATTGTGAGGTTTTAAGATTCTCATTCTTTGCCACTGCAAATGTAAACTGGCATGGTCATTTTGGAAAACAATCTGGTAGGATTTAGTTGTCATATATATTCTTACACCCAATGACTTCCAATGTGTGCAATTAAGTTAAGCATACCTCAACACAGAAAGTATGTATTTACACATATCAAGTTATATTATACTGTAGGTGGGATCAGTTGCCCTGATTAGGAATGCAGATTCTAAGTGAGATTCTAATTTTAATTGGTAATGTTAGTGGTCAGTTAGAATTCTAATCAGGAAGCCATGCTCTAGAGTCAGCTACTACAAAATCTTCAAAGATTTTTACCTTCCATTAACACTAGAGGATTTACTAAGATTAATACATGTTGGGAGTGGATTTTCATTAGTAAAATTAATAGTATTCAGGAGGCTTTTCATTCTTGCATAAATAGGATTAAGAGTTTATTTAGTCAAGGAGACTGTATGCTAAGAGTTGGTGCCCTAAAATGTCTGTATCCTGCCACTGGTTCTCAGAGGATTCCTAGTTTCTTTTTACAAGAAGTGTTTTTTGTTTTTTTTGTTTTTTAATGCTTATTTATTTTTAGAAAGAGAGAGAGAGAGAGCATGTGCAAGAGACAGCCAGGTAGGAGCAGAGAGCAAAAGGGAGACAGAATCTGAAGCAGACTCCAGGTTCCAAGCTGGCAGCACAGAGCCTGATGTGGGGCTTGAACTTATGAACTGCAAGATCATGACCTGAACCAAAGTCAGATGCTTAACCACTGAGCCACCCAGGCACCCCAAGGATTTCTAATTTCTTGAGTTCAATGGATGATAGGCCATATCCTGTCATTGGAATATTGTCTTATTTTTCTGAAGTAAAGTTTTCATACAAGGCATTTTTGAAGCACCAAAGAAATACAGAAAGCTAAGAATTCATTGAGCTTACAGAAAAGATTATTGTTTTGTTCTTGCTTATTGATAAATATTCATTGGTCACAGAATGTGTTATAAGACTTGATTTAATTATAACTTCATGACAAGATTATAGGAAAGTAGGTGACTGTAATCCACATTTAACTATGGGTGGGTTCTGAGTCCTATTACAAATAAGCTAACAGTCATATGAACCAAGTTGAATTAGGTCAATTTAGTGGTCTTTAAACATTTTGCTCATAATCTCCTAAATGAATACTTATAAATTATGTTTCACAAATACTTCTAAGTTGACATTCAAAAATTTGATTAATTTCAATGAGATACAATTTCCAGATTTTTGTAAATATTGATATCGTGAAATTATTAAAGTATCTATTCAATGCTTCCAATAGAATCTAAGTATATTACAATTATGCACTTGACAGAATTAGAACATTATCAAATCAGCATCTGAGAAAAAGGTCTTATCCTAATTACATTATACTAATTTTCTAAAGTTCAAGGACAATTTGTCATAGGTAAGATTTTGGTAACATTTTGCCCAAAACCCTTAGAGATATTCTGCTTTGGAAGAGTATAATATAATGGTCTTTATTGAAATAAATATCAGAAAAAAGAAATGATATTAGTCTACTGTTAATTTTTAAGGTTACCAAATGTATGCTGATAATTTTAGTAAGTGCACTGCTGACAGTAGATTTCCAAACTTGTTTGCATTTTGTAAATCTAAATTAACCATTATATATGGTGTTACATCTGTTAACAGCCCCAATGGTCAAAACAAGTTATATCCAAAATTAAGAAAAAAGTAAATAAACTCTGGGGTTTTTTTTTTAGGTTTATTTACTCATTTTGACAGGCATCAGGGTGTGTGTGTGGGGGAGAGAGAGAGAGAGAGAGAGAGAGAGAGAGAGAGAGAGAGAGAAAATCCCAAGCAGCCTTGGCACTATTGCAGGGCTTGAACTCATGAACCGCAAGATCATGATCTGAGCTGAAGTTGGACACATAACTGACTAAGCCACCCGGATGCCCCAAATAAACTTGGCCTTTACTGAGAGAAATAAAGAAGTCGTCTAGCAAAGGGCATGAATATAGGGAAGGATGAAGAATTGGGGTCATTTCTGCAGTTACATAAATAATAGGGCAGAAATAGCCATGAAGTTTGCTTTTCTTCGCTCATCTTTCCTGTTCTACCCTACCTCTGTCGTCCAGATCAGCAAAACATACCAGGGACATTAAGTCATTCTGATAGAAGTGAAAGAGGGGCAGTGAATTAATTGTCATATTTTTTAAACAGACGATTCCAAATAAATGTCTTTTAAAATATATATCTGAGAAAGTGCAATCTAAAAATATTTTTTTAATGTTTATTTATTTTTGAGAGAGAGAGACAGACAAGAGTGTGAGTGGGGGAGGCGCAGAGAGAGAAGGAGACACAGAATTTGAAGCAGTCTCCAGGCTCTGAGCCATCAGCACAGAGCCCAACACGGGGCTTCAACTCATGAACCATGAGATCATGACCTGAGCCGAATTTGGATGCTTAACTGACTGAGCCACCTAGGCGCTCCAAAAGTGCAATTAAAAAATATCTATATCTATCTATATCTATATCTATATCTATATCTATATCTGTATCTATATTATCTATATCTATCTATGTATGTGTGTATCTATCCATCTATATATATGT
Source organism: Panthera uncia (assembly GCF_023721935.1). Lineage (NCBI taxonomy): Eukaryota > Metazoa > Chordata > Mammalia > Carnivora > Felidae > Panthera > Panthera uncia. The sequence goes on along the minus strand of NC_064811.1, from coordinate 129,893,991 downwards.
GTGTGTGTATAGATATAGATATAGATATAGATATATAGATATATATCTGGAAATTTGGGTTCTATCTCTGTGTCTATCAGCCAATTGCTCCTGGACAGCCCAAGAGTCTGTCTCTGAACTTTGGTCTACTCTTTCTTAATGCCTTCATTATAAGAGTGTGCAACAGAGGTACAGGTGGAGTTGGTCAGATTGCGGGCTAGAGAGAAAGAGAAGAAAGACAAGGGGATAGGTAGACAAAGAGAAGATGAAAAAGAGAAATCCGTGGCAAGTCTAGAAAGAAACATGCATGTAGGCATTGCTCTTCCATGATTTTATCATTTCAATTCCTAAGATTATTGAATGATACCACCCTGACAGTTTTAATGAGAATCCATTATAGCTAGATAAGAAAGAGGGAGTCTATAGAGACAAAGTCGGCCAAATGGAGCCTGACCAATCCATTCATCTTTCACTGCAGTCACTGTTTGGCCCCAGCCTTCTAAAAATGAAAGATCCACACAGGCTGGTTAATCCCACTCAAGAAATGAAATCTGTGGGCCAACGGTGTCCGTGTCAACCAGGAGCCTGTTAGAAATTCAGAAGCTCAGATTCTACACCCATACCTGCTGAATCAAAATCTACATTTTAACCAGCGGCTGAAGGGATTTGCAAGTGAAGAACCTCTGGTCAAATGTACAGGGAACCCCCTTACATATGTACTCCCAGAAGCTAACAGGCTGCAGTGCAGAGATTAAGAGAGTCTTTGCCTCAACTGCATGCTTACTAAGGCTCACTAGGCTCATGGGTATTTGCTTAAGGCCAGCATAGGCCTTTTATAAATCCCACAATGTCCCCTCGCCAAAGCCTAAGGTCTAAAGCTATATATCCTGGTGCCACAAGGCCTCCATGTGTTATTTTGTTTCATAAAATTTACCTAGTTTGTTTCTCAAGGTTCACATTTAAAGGAACCACATGCAGGATTTTCTTTTTCTTTAAATAACATAAAATTAAACATTTTAAGGGGTCCCTGGATGGCTCAGTCGGTTAAGCCTCCGATTTCAGCTCAGGTCATGATCTCACGGTCCGTGAGTTCAAGCCCTGCAGCGGGCTCTGTGCTGACAGCTGGAAGCCTAGAGCCTGTCTCAGATTCTGTGCCTTTCTCTCTCTGCCCCTCCCCTGTTCACACTCTGTCTCTCTCTCTCAAAAATAAATAAACATTAAAACATTTTTTTAATTAAATATTTTTAAATGTACAATTCAGTGGCATTTAGTATGTTCACAAGAAGTAACTTTCATCGCCACAAGAAGCAACTTCATACATGCTTTAACAGTCGCTCCTCTTTCCCCTTTGTCCAGGCCACGGCAACTATGATTGGCTTTCTTTCTCTATTGATTTACATACTCTGGACATTTCGCATGGATGAAATCATACAGTTCATGCTCCTTTGTACCTGGTTCCTTTCACTTTGCATAGTGTTTTTGAGCTTCATCCATATTGTAGCATATATCGATACGAGATTTCATTCTTTTTATGGCTCAATGACCTTCTGTTGTGTGGATATACCACTTTGTTTATGCATTCATCAGTTGCTGGGCATTTAGGTTGTTTCCAATTTGAGCTATTGTAAATGTTTCTAAGAAATTTGTGTATAAGTTTTTGATTAAATACCTATTTCTAGTTCACTTGGGTATATACCAAGAAGTGGAATTACTTGGTATCTTGTGGTTTCGGTTTGCATTTTCCTAATGACTAACGATGTAGGGCATCTTTTCATGTGCTTATTCCTCACTTGATTATCTTCTTTGAAAATGTATCTTAACAAATCTTTGGCCCATTTTTGTTAATGGAAATATAACTGACATTAAACGTTATATTAATTGCAAGTGTACAATATAATGATTCAATATGTGTATATATTACAAAAATGATCATCACAGTAAGTCTAGTTAACATCCATCGCCACACATAGTTACACATTATATTTTTGTGATGAGAACTTTTAAGATCTACTCTCTTAGCAACTTTCAAATATATAACACAATATTATTAACTAAAGTCACCATGTTGTACATTACACTCCCCCATTTTTTAAATGTTCATTTATTTATTTTACTTTTGAGAGAGAGAGAAAGCATAAGTGGGGGAGGGGCAGAGAGAGAGAGAGAGAGAGAGAGAGAGAGAGACAGAATCCAAAGCAGGTTCCAGGCTCTAAGCTGTCAGGGCAGAACCCCAGGCAGGGCTTAAACCCACAAATCAGGAGATCATGACCTGAGCTGAAGTCTGAAGCTTAACTGACTGAACCACCCAGGCGCCCCTCCCCCACTTTTAAAAACTGGGCATTTTGTCTTTTTGCTGTTGAGTTCATTTGCACACTCATTCCAAATCTGATTTCAGAACCACCTGGGAGATAGATGTTGGAGGAAGTCAGATCTGCCTTATTATTGATGAAGCCATAACAGAGGCAACAGCTGAAATGGGGGAGTTAAGTAGAGTGATTCTGCCTCCTTCTCCAGTCCAGATCCTGCACTAGCTCACCCAACACAGGATTGTTGCCTCCAGGAGTTTATCCAGGATTGCTGCCTCATGTTGTGGTGGTTGTTTTTAAATGTTTATTTACTTTTGAGAGAAAGAGAGCCAGCCAGGAAGTGCAGAGGGGCAGGGCGGGGGAGGGGGGGGGGGATGAGAAGCAGCCTTCCCACTGACAGCAGAGAGCCCAATGAGGGGCTCGAACACTTGAGCCGTGAAATCATGACCTCAGCCAAAGTTGGGCCCTCAACCTTTGGAGCCATCCAGGCGTACCTGCCTCACATTGTTTTGAATGGAGTGAGGCGAAAGAGATATCTTACTTTCAGCTTTTAAAATGGTTAGCTCTAACCACATGAAAAACATGGATCAATGGCTTTGATGAAGTAACTCATCCCACTTCCGTGGAGACGAGTAAAGCATGGGTTAAGAGGCCACAATTCCTTAGTAAGGAAAATTCTTCCTCCTAGGAACCAGAAAGTGGGGAAAAATCATCTCCCTATTTGAACCACCAGAACAAAAGTATTTTAATTTTAAAATCACTTGCTTATTTTAACAACGTAAACTTGACATTTACTAAATATCGAGGTGATTTTTTTTCCACAGTCCTTCTCATTTTGTGTTTTAGATTGCATTCCTAAAATGAGTATGACATCGACTATCAGATTAAATGTTTATAAGAGTATTGTGACAGTTAAGGGACTAAAAATAAAAACAGACCACAATAGAAAATGTTTATATTGTATTTGGTTTTGTGTTCTTGAATTCTTTTTTATTTTTAGTTTTCTTGTTTACTTTGTCAGTCAAAATAAATTATGTGTTTGTTTCTGGAAGCATACAATAGTCTTGATTACCCCATTAAAGGGAGTCAAGCAGAGACATTTCATGGTTGAAGTAATTCCTTTAGAGCATATTATTTGAAGTACCAGACAGTACGTGGAAAAGAACACTGCCTGCCTGACATGCTTTTGGGAACCTCCAGTGAATCAGCCATTATCAAGCTGTGGGCAGCACAGAGCATTCGCAGTTGTTCCTGATGATTCTCACACCACTCGATTTCCTTAACATTTATGGTAGCTTCCCTGCTTTTCTGGAACAAAGGTCTTTCTGTAGTTTTTAACCCCTAATGGTCTATATTCCATCCCTTCTGGCTTTAAATACTTGAAACGGTTTCTACTCCTCTTACTGCACTCTGGCTGATGCAATTTTTGCTACCAGATAGCGTTCTGGGCGCATCAGAGAGCTTCCATGACTACCCAAGAATATCTTCTCCCTCCTAGACCCCAGGCCACGATCTGACTAAAGCAAATCTAAATTTTATCCTTCTACTTATAATGACAGCTCAAGCTGAATTATAGTGCTACTTGAATTCATAGTCTGAGCAGGTCTTCTTTATAAGTCAGGACATGGTTGAGAAAGTATGAGTCCTAAAGGCTGGACTTGAGAAATATGGGGAGATTTGGAATAATCTAGCGACGTTTCTCCTTTAAATTCCACTGGGTCTGTTCAGGAGCAAGCGCTTGATTTTCTTAGTCTCAGGGCATTAGATATTCTTTCTTGGAAATCCTTTATTGCCTTTATTTGAGGTATTTTTCTTATTCCTCAAAATGTGTTCTCCATACTTCTTAATAGCTTTAGATCCATAACTAGAGTTGAGTCTTACATGCTCTATGTGAACAAATAAAAAGTATGGAAAAGGGAAAGGGAGCATGAAGACCAAAATAATCACAATATCTTTCAATGTATTTCAGCACAAACCTGGAGAATATTTATTAAAATAGATTCTATAGGTGTTAAACCAGGGAGGGACTAGACTAACACAGATGTAATTTTTTGATTGCATATTTATCAGAGGGTCTTTATTTAATGTGCTGGCTCAAACCCTAGGAGTAGCTTTAATTGTTGGTTGTCTGATGGAAATCTAGACTCGGTGGTATTGTATATTTAATGAACTTGAGATTCCAGAACTTTTTTTGTGTAATCCCAAGAAGAAATCTAAAGAATAAGAAGATGGAAATGTTGGAGTAGCTTTATTATGTGTAGCTGATTCAACCAGTCTCTACCAGATGCCTTGAAGAACCCTGAAGGACACTCCTCTGAAGCATTGACATATGTCGGTGAGGGGACCTCCAGCATCCTTGAAGAGCTCTAATGCAGTTCTTTGTGGGCCAGAGTTGATGGTAGATATTATACCAGGAAACATATTCCTTAGTTTTACTGGGGAGGAAGTAAGATCTGAGAATGCTAGAGGCCAAGTAACAGCACTTAATTTCTAGTAATGAGGTGGGGCTGATTCTGTAATAAGTAGGAACGCTGGAGCAGTAATGAGAATGAAGTAACCTGTAGAGATCTTTAGAGGCAGCTAATTGATGATGCCAATTAGACAGTTGGGCAGCCTACAGAAGTCTCACTTGATCTCTACAATTACAAAAAAACCGTAAACATGCAGACCTCCAGGTTTTCGAAGATATGTGGTGCCACAATATCCCCTAAATCAATTCCCAGACCTGACTCAGTTCACGGATTCAAATTCACTTGAGGGGAAGATGAATATCATTGTGGATCAGGCAAAAGGGTCACAAGTATGAGCTCTAAATTTCCCTTTAATTTTAAGGGATCTATAGCCATTTTATGAGGCACTGGGGGAAGATAAACACAGAACACTGGCTCTGAGGTAAAGTTAAAATCTGGGGATCCAAAATGTCATGGTGTTCCATCAGTAAGAGAGGTTTGCTCTGTGAATATTTGTCAGCCTTTCTTCAGCTACCCCAGTGTATACTCAAAGCGGCATCTACAGCAAGGTTGGAGGTTATACATGAGCTCAAAATAAATGAATGTTTTGCCCAGGTCAGTTTTACTTTGGTCCATTTGGCTTGAGAATCAACCCTCTGCTAATTTGTGAATTGGCAATTGACATAGGCATTCCCTGCAACTTTTAGAAGCCACCTTGGCTCACTGAAACTAGCTTGTGGGTGATTGTGGTAGGAAGGGTTAAGAGGAAACCCTGGAACGGATCTTCCTTTTCAAATAATAAATTTTTTAAAAAGTACCGCTTATCTGAGGTGATTATAAATATCATGGCATCCACCCAAGACTAGAAGGGTACAGGAGTGGTGAGTCCTGTTGAGTCCTCAGTTAACTCACCTATTAAGTCTGTGTGGAAGACAGATTTACCTCAAAATAATAATAATAATAATAATAACAACAACAACAACAGTGGTCTATTACAGCTATATCAAGTGGTGACTCCAACTGCAGCTTCTGTTTCAGATGTGATCTCATTACAGACAGAAGTCCACAGAGCTCATGAGGCATTGTTTGAAGCTACTGAGTATTAAGAACCTTGTTTTAAAGATTTTTTTAAATGTTTACTTATTTTTGAGGGAGAGAGAAATGGAGCACTAGCAAAGGAAGGGGCAGAGAGAAAGAGAGACAAATTATGAAGCAGGCTCCCGGCTCCGGCTGACAGCACAGAGCCTGATGCAGGGCTCAAACCCACAAACTGAGAGATCATGACCTGAGCCAAACATGACCGGACCCTTAACCAACTGACCCACCCAGATGCCCCTAGAACCTTTTTTTTGTTTTTGAAAGGGAAAGAGAAAAATAAAGCGCATGTGTGAGTGGGGGAGGAGAAGGTGGGGGGAGAGAATCCTAAGCGGAATCCATGCTTAGCAGAGTCCACCATGGGGCTCGATCCCACGACCCCAGCATCATGACTTGAGCCGAAATCAAGGGTCAGTCTCTCAACTGACTGAGTTACCCAGCTGCCCCACATTAAGAACCTTTTTAAAAATACATATTGTTTAGCAAAAACCACTGGGAAACACTAATTTGCACATGGCAGAGAGCACACCATGCCTTCTCTGTTTTAACTTAAGGATATATGATCTATTTCTATTTCTTGATAAAGAACCCATGGCAAAGACCCCATAACCATGCTTACTTCTGCAAATAATTAATCTCTTTGAGAAAGAGCCCCTGACCTGGCTGCTGATCAAAACTTACCATCTTAGAAAACATGAATTGTCAAAACTGCCAAGTTATGAAGTCGAAGCGACATAACAGCACTCAATTATCAAGCGGAAGCAGTTCGTGCAAGATTGGGGCTCACGCAAGCCCTGAAGGCAGAGGTAAATTTACATAAGCTTCATATTTTTGTGGCATCTACTCCAACTGCATTTAACCTCGTCCTCAACCTAAACAAAAACCACTTGGGGAATTCCCTACGACCAGTTACTGAGAGAAAATAACCAGGCAATATGCCGATGTTGGTCAGCAGTAGCCCTGCAGCATTACAGCTCCTGAAGGAGAGTGAGAGGAAAAAAATCCTCCAGTGGGCAGAACTTGGGCAGTCAATCCGCTTATTCACTTTTGGTGCAATAAAGGGGGGACGGCAATTCCTCTACAAGGAGCTAATGAAATGCCTGATGATTTCTTGGAAATAAAAAAAATAGAGAATTGATGACAAGAAGGTTTGTGGATAGACCATTGGAATGAGACCCAATTTTTAGTATATTGTTCTTCTAACAGAATGCTACATATAAAGCCAGGAGGACTATATTAATAACCAGGTGGACAAGAATAGCTGATGTCCTGTGAATGTTAGTCAGCTTTCTTCAGCTATCCCAGTGCTCACTCAAAGTGGCATCCACACAATGATGGAGGTTATACACGAGCTCATCGAATTAAATTTATCCTCACCCAAGCTGATTTGACTACTGTTAATGTTGAATGCCTAACCTTCCAACAGGTGACACCAACTCAAGCCCCTGCTAGGGCACCATAGGCAGAGAGGACCAACCAGCCATTTTTATACAGTTTGATTCTATTAGACTGTACCTATCATGGAGGAGGTTGAGATCTGTGATCACTAAAATATACATAGTTACTCTGTATATGGCTTTGTTTTCTCTGTTTAGCTTGCCCTGCCAGAGACACCACCCAGAGGTTTATGGAATGCCATATTTACCATCATAGTATCCATCAGAGCACTACATTTGACTGAAGAACGCTTTTTACAGAAGACAGATGTGATATGCTAGGCTGATCCCATGGGACCACTGATTGTATCATGTCCCCCCCCCACCCCCCTTACTCAAAAGCGATTGGCCTCATAGTATACTTGAAAGGATTATTGAAGCCTCAGTTATTGTACTGGTCAGAATAGGATACTCTCCCACATGATGCAGTACATGCATTAAACCGGTATAGATACTATGACTGGCTCTCCCATAGGTACCCAGTTTCAAGAACCAAGAAAGGAAGTAAAAAAGCCTTGTCTTACTATTATTCCTAATGAATTACCTGAAGACTCTGTGTTTCTCATCCCTGAAATGGTAGGTTCTTTTCGTTGTGAAGGTGTTGTTTCCCAAAAGATGAATGCTTCCATCAGGAGATAAAACAATGGTCTCATTTAGAAGTTGAGACTGTGGCCTGGCCATTTGTGGCTTCTTTTGCCACCACGCAAACATGAGAGTAATTGATCTTGATTATTAAGGGGCAGTTGGGTTGTGTCTATAAAATAGGGACAGGAGGAGTTTATATGGAACATATAGCATGTATTATACAATAATTAATATGTGATGGAATATGTAATATAAAACATGGAAGGATTATCACATACAAACATATATTCCCAGCTCCGTTATTGACTTTTTACCATGTGCTAACATTAGGATAAAAGTATTACATGTTTATCTTTATTAATCTTCTCAATAGCAGTCAGAGATAGGTATTTCCATTTTTTTCTCTGTTTGCAGAGGACCCTGAGACTTAGAAACGTTGAGTAATTTACCCAAAGTCACAAAGTTATTAAGTGGAAGAGGCAAGATTTTAACACAGAGTTATGATTCCGAAGCCCAAACTTAACTGACACATTAAAACAAGCAAAATGCCACTATGCAAGACACATGAATGTAGTGCCCACTTGCAACATCTTTCAACATTTCCACTGAAATTGAAGATGTAAAGGAAAGTAAAAGCATGAAACAAATGTTTAACTAAAAAATCATAAAAAGAGAAAACAAAGAATACAGATTCAAATTTAATAAGCAAATGGAGGAAATTAATGAATAACGACACAAAAATGGCACATAAATCTAAGAGGTACTCATATGAATGACTAAAACGTGATAGGTTTATATCTAGTGTTAACAGGCATGGAGTATATTTATAAGATTGATAAATTGATATACCCATTGATAAATTGACTGCCCATTGATATACGAGAGTTGATGAGCACAGTCACAGGTGCAAGTGTGGTTCTGTACAGCATCATTCTTGTTAATTAATCAACATTCTTGCCCCACTGAATTGATTTTCAACCTTGCCTATTACCTTGTTTCCGATCTTTTCCTGTCTAAAATATATTTTGATTCCGTTTTTCAAAGATTTATTTTCCTCTATTTACCTGCCATTTATACATATCCAATAACAAGAATATTCTAAACTTAAAGGAAACATCAGCAATTAACCCCATCCCTGAATCATAAATGTTCAACTTAGTCTTGTAAAACCTCTTGGCCTCCTGAAAGAGTAATATTCCACCATAAGTCAATAAGAAAAAGCCAGGTATAAGAAATAAGCAGAGGTGAGTTCACAGATTTATTCTAACACACACGTACGCAATTGTTGAAACAGTCCTCTTTACTGTTTTTGAATATAATTTTTGCATGCACTTTTAATATATTACAAAGCTGTCTAAGTTTGCAGTACTTGAGGAGCATATTGTGGCAGCTGATTCACGAAACAATATATTCTTCAGGACAAAATTAGCATCATTAACTATCATTACCAGAATCCAAAAGTAGATAAGCTGTTATGTTTATTGCACTGTCCTTTCAAAAGACTGTTAAGCAAATTTCATCCCTCTCCACTAAAAAATACAAAAATGGAAATTCATGCAACTCTTACCTGATGTAATATTTAACTCAAAAAAAAAACCTTATATAAGATCCATATCATATCTACACACACAGAGCACACAATATCCCTAACTTTGCATGTCTATAAGTTACGTACAAGAATCATTTTTACTTTATTCTGTAACTGCCCACATATAACAGAGATTAAATGATGGAATCTCTCTATTTTAACATCTGGCCAGTGAGGAATAAAGGTGAATACACAGGGAGAAATGATCACATTGCATTTGCTTAATTATGAAAGTTTTTGTGGAGGATGTAAATGTGGGAAAGAGTTTAGAATGACTGTATGTGGGAGGATCAGAAGAAAGGACATTTCTATTTAAAAGGTGGTTTCAAAACACAGTGTGTATGTAACAATAAAACATAGGTTTGCCTGAATAGAGTGAGAAGGCAGGCTTGGAGGCAGGTGTACATTCATGGCATTCTGTATTTCTCTAACTTTTGTTCACATTTTTGTTGCTATTCATTGTATCGACCCCTGCAAAATTATTTAGAGGGCTTAGTCCATTTCCAATTGTAAAGCTGTCAGACAAATTGGAGCTGTCTTCCAGTAATGGTGGATAAATTAAGTATTATGGTTTGGGAAACTGGTTTTCAGGTTGCACAAGAACTAGGAGATTCTTATCTTTCTCCTCCCGTTCTCTTTCTTAAAATAGAAGTCTATATTCAACACTTCAGTGGCTGTCAGAAATTTTTGCCACTACCTACTCTAAAAAAGATATTTTATTCCATAATCTCAACATATGTGTGTTTACAATATAAATATATTTATATCTTATGTAATATATTACACATATGTGTGATGTATTTCCCATATATAATTACTCATTATGTATATGGGAATACAGACTTTCTGAAATAGCACATACTTTTTCAGTTTGTAATGTCTGTGTATTTTTGTACCATTCTAGTCTAGTTTATGTCAGGAATTTCTTTGTAATCTTGATCACAGTCAAATTAATGCGATGACTCATTAAGTGGGTCACACTCACAGTTTGGAAAATGCGGCCCCTCCTCGCACACACTCAGGGATATAGCTTGAAGCAGTTCCTGCCCCGGGCACACCACCCACTCCTTCGTCCCGTCCTGTGCAGCGTTCCCTGGTTTTCATGTTCTTTCACTCCACATATATTCCTAGCACCTCCAATTTAGAAATGGACACAAATACGGTATCTGATTTCCAACTCCTTTGTTGAACCGGGGAGGTAATTATCCGTTCCTGTGTATTGTTCCCTGGGCGGGCTCTCACCGCCCTGCGGGTTCCACCAGTTCTCTGTGAACTTCCGGAGAGCTGTGGCGGCAACCGCCCTGGAGTCCTCCTTGCATGCCCCTCGACTCTATGCACACTGAAAATGGTAACATCACAATAATAATAATAATAATGAAAGCACCACTGCAGTCCCCCATTTTCAAGATTTACCCTTATACTGACATGGATACAGGAAGTAGGATTGAAATTTCATAGAAATAACTAAGGTGAGAGTGGTGTGATAGAAATAGGGCAAAATGCCGCTTGGGTGGCTCAGTGGGTTGAGCGTCTGACTGGGCTCAAGTTCCTGAGTTTGAACCTCGAGTTGGGCAATGTGCTGACAGCTCAGAGCCTGGAGCCTGCTTGGGATTCTGTGTCTTCCTCTCTCTCTGCCCCTCCCCCTCTCACGCTCTGTCTCTCTCAAAATAAATAAACATGAAAGAAAGAAAGAAAGAAAGAAAGAAAGAAAGAAAGAAAGAGAAAGAAAGAAAGAACAAGAGAAAAGGAAGGAAGGAAGGAAGGAAGGAAGAGGGCAAAATCTACCTCCAAAACATAAAAGCAATGCCCAAAGTGACAAAAGACCTTATTCAAAAATCATTTGAATCCTATCCCAAAACTATGAAAGCCTGAATGTTTTTAGGTGTGTATGCAACAAAAGTCTAACCATAAAATCAAGCAGAAATATTCTCATCAATAATTCAATGTCTGAAATTAAAAAAAAATAAAATAAATGGAAGTATGTCTATTAATGTTTCCTGTAATAGAAATGTAGCTTATCCTAGGATTTTGGGTACTTCATATGTAATACTCAAAAAAAATAAAAATAAAATAAAAGAAGAAATTCTTCCATTTTTTAAATTTAGTCAGCCTAGTCTATCAAAGTCTCCTAATTAAGACTATTTCTCTTTTCACTTTGACTTTATGCTTGAATTCTTTATTTGCCAAAAAAAAAAGAAAATTATTAATATCTCTTTTGGGTTTTTTTAATGTTTATTTATTTATTTATTTTGAGAGAGAGAGCACAAGCAGGGGAGGTGCAGAGAGAGGGGGAGAGAGAGAGAATCCCAAGCAGCTCTGGGCTGTCAGTGAAGATCCCAACATGGGGCTGGAACTCAGGACCCATGAGATCATGACCTGAGCTAAAATGAAAAGTCAAATGCTTAATCAACTGAGCCACTCAGGTGCCCCATAATATCTCTTTTAATACTTCAATACTTGAAGTGTCTGATAATAGTAATTTTTATAGTGTAATTATGCCCCCCAAAACCATCTTAAATTAAATATAATTTAATTATACATAATTAAATTAATTAAGTATTATTAATTACTTATATATTTATATATAATGTATAATTATATAACTATTATTATTTATTAAATATATTAAATATAATAGTGTTGAGGAGGTTTTTTTCTTCAAGCTTTTATTTATATTCCAGTTAGTTAACATAAGCATAATATTAGTTTCAGGTATACAGTATAGTGATTCAACACTTCCATACAATATCCACTGCTCATCCCGACAAATGCCCTCCTTAGTTCCCATCAGCCATTTAACCCATGTCCCAGCCTACCTCTCCTCCAGCAACCCTCAGTTTGTTCTCTATAGTTGAGAGTCCGTTTTATGGTTTGCCTTTCTCTCCCTCGTTTTGTTTCCTCCACGTTATCTGTTTCGTTTCTTAAATTCCACATATAAGTGAAATCATATGTGTTTGTCTTTCTCTGAAAGACTTACTTTGCTTAGATAATACTCCCTACCTCAATCCATGTCATTGCAAATAGCAAGATTTCATTTCTTTTTTGATGGCTGAGTAATATTCCATTGTATATATGGATATACCACATCTTCTTTATCCATTCATCAGTTGATGGACATTTGGACTCTTTCCATATTTTGGCTATTGTTTGTAAGACTGCTATAAATATTGGGGTGCATGTGCCCCTTCGGACCAGTACTTTTGTATCCTTTGGGTGGTAATTGCTGGATCTGAGGGTAGTTCTATTTTTAACTTTTTGAGGAACCTCCATACTGTTTTCCACAGTGGCTTCACCAGTTTGCATTCCCACCAACAGTGCAAGAGGGTCTCCCTTTCTCGGCATCCTTGCCAACAATGGTTTCCTGTGTTGTTATTTTTAGCCATTCTGACAAGTACAAGGTGATATCTCACTTTGGTTTTGATTTGTATTTCCTTGAAGATTAATGATGTTGAGCATCTTTTTTATATGTCTGTTTGCCATCTGTATGTCTTCTTTGGAAAAATATCTATTCATGTCTTCTGCCCCCTTTTGAACTGGATTATTTGGTTTTTTAGTGCTGACTTTGATAAGTTCTTTATAGATTTTGGATACTAACCCTTTATCAGATATGTCACTGACAAATATCTTCTCCCATTCTGAAGGTTGCCTTTTAGTTTTGTTGATTGTTTCCTTCGCTGTGTAGAAGCTTTGTATCTTGAGAAAATCCCGATAGTTTATTTTTGCTTTCATTTCGCTTGTCTCAGGAGACAAAGCAAAAAAGAACATCCAATGGAAAAAAGGCGGTCTCCAACAAATAGTGTTGGGAAAACTGGACAGCAACATCCAAAAGAATGAAACTGAACCACTCTTTTACACCATACACAAAAATAAATTCAGAATGTATGAAAAATCTAAATGTGCGACAGAAAACCATCAAAATCCTGGAGGACAACACAGGCAGTAACCTCTTTGACATCAGCCATAGCAACTTCTTACTAGATAGTGTTGAGTTTTTAGAGAGGAAAAGCAATTCTCAAGAAATCACAACACAAAGAAATAATAACCTACATATTATAGTAAATACATGGGGCATTAATTTCTACTGGGGCTTCATTCAGTTAAACATTTATTGGACATTTATGATTTTCTATATAAAGTTTTAGGTTTCAATCACATTGGTTGACTACTGAACCTATTAACAGACTATCACATAAATACTGTAATACTACTGAAGGACAAGAGAACCAAATGTAAGAGAGCCCTGATGTTGCTATTGCTGCCTTGGGAATGAGAAAGAAGATTGTGGCTCAGAAGTAAATTCCATTTCTCTAAACCACTGCCAAATGGGAAATAGTAAAACCAACTTGCATTAAGCCCTGATTAAAAAGACATCCATGAATATGGATAAATTAAATGTTCCAATGATATTTTTAATAATGACTTGTATGGACACATGACATGTACATATCCTTATTAAACTGAAAGATAATACAGAAGTGAAAACTTGTATGCTGGGTGACAAAATAAGAACTCAAGAAATTTGCTATAGATTGAACGATTGAAAAAATATGCCCCAAACCAGACAATGTTATTTAACACATTAAAATATCAAATCCCACATTTAGGTTCAAAGAATCTTTTGAATCATATGGTATCTAGAAAACCACAGCATCTGGTTGAATACAAGTCTATAACATGTACCAATGTGGAACCCTAGAAAGATGTTAACTTAAGCTCAGACTGTTATGCAATGTTCAGACCTTAAAAAGGAATCATTTCTTTGCATAGGTTAAGCCACATCTATGTTATTCTGTTTATCTTTAGACACAACTCTTTTTTAAAAAAAGAATTAATTTTTTTAAATTATTTTTGAGAAAGAGAGAGAGCACACTAGCAGGGGAGTGGCAGACAGAGAGAGAGAGACAGACTCTGAAGCATGCTCCAGGCTTTGAGCTGTTGGCAAAAAGCCCAACGTGGCACTTGAACTCATGAACCATGAGATTATGACCCGAGCCAAAGTCGGACACTTAACCGACTAAGTCACCCAGGAGCACCTGGGCACAACTCTTAATGGACAAAATTGAATTATATTGCCCAGAAAAGAACAACCAGGATGGTAATGGGATGCAACTACGGGAAATAGCAGTAAAGGGAAATGGAGAAGGGGGTGGGGGGGGGAGTATGCTAAATCTTTCCAACATGGAAGTTTTATCATATGAATGAAGGATTGCATTTATTCCCTGAAACTCTGCAGAATAGGACTAGAATCAATGTAAAGAAAGTGGGGAAGCACATTTTGATTAAGTATGAAGAATAAAATTGTGACAAAGCTGCCCAACAATGGAAAACATGTATCATATGTTGATGTATTTCACCTATGTCATTGGGAGTGTTCCAGCAGCTGTTTTCCCTTAATATTGTCAAAGGCATTCATATAGCAAAAATTATTTTATTATTTCTATGGCATTCTAGGATTCAAGTTCCAGTCTTGCAGGATAGCACAGCTTCATTTAGAGACGAGAACTCTCTAAGTGAGACATAATGTTCTTGAATTGCTTTGTCTAAAAGAATCTAAAACATACTCAAATATAAACTTTAAAACTGATGTTCATATAACCATATGCAAAATCATGTCTGATTACTTCATTGTCTCACTCCATCTAAAACAGCAAGATTTCCTTTTTAAAAAGGTGAGCCCAAATTTGCAAAAGATTTAGATTTTGCAACATAAGCACCCAAACAAGAAAGAAAGAAAGAAAGAAAGAAAGAAAGAAAGAAAGAAAGGAAGAAAGAAGAAATAAAGAAGGAAAGAAAGGAAAAATAAAAGAGAAATAAAAAGAACGGGAAAAAAAGAATCCAGAGTCTGTACTATCTGTAACTTTTCAGACATCACAAAATTTTACGAACCCCAAGCACACAACACTTGAAAATGCAAAACAGAGGGGTGCCTGGATGGCTCAGTCAGTTAAGCTTCAGGTCATGAGCTCACAGTTTAGGAGTTTGAGCCCTGCATCAGGCTCTGTGCTGACAGCTCAGAGCCTGGAGCCTGCTTTGGATTCTGTGTCTCCCTCTCTCTCTGCCCCTCCCCAACTCATGCTCTGTCTCTCTCTGTCTCTCAAAAATGAATACAAATTTTTAAAAAATGTAAAATAAAACAAAAACAATAAAAACAGAAAGAAAAAAAACCAGATTCACTGACAAGCTAATACAGAAAATTGTTCTTATTAACAAGTATAGTACTGGCTTTTCTAAAGGGAAAATTTTGTGGGCCTTAATTATAGAAAGAAAAGCAACATTGTAATATATAATGCAGAAAAAAAGAAGTCTGGGGGCACCCGGACTTTAGGCACACTTAAAATAAGAAAATGCCCCAGGGGTGCCTGGGTGGCTCATTTGGTTAAGCATCTGACTCTTGGTTTCCACTCAGGTCATGATCTCATGGTTCATGAGACCGAGCCTGGCATCAGGCTCCATGCTGACAGTGTGGAGCCTGCTTGGGATTCTCTCTCTCCCTCTCTCTGTGCCTCCCTTGCTTGCTTGCTCTCTCTGTTATTGAATAAATAAACATTTTATAAAAAAGAAGCCTGCACCAGATTTTTATAGAGTACATTCTTTATTCTTTCTCCATAATAGAAAAAAAATCAGTTGATTATGGGTTGCATGGACATGCTGTTTAAAACAAAAAGTTGACATCTGGATCCAGCCCAAGGAATAAAAGCATCACCTTATATATTTACTCAGGAATCACAAAAGTTCATTTTAAGGTTAAGAAACTTGCATAGTAGAAAGTTTTTATGAAAGTTTATTCTAAGTTTGGCTACATTTTATGTATATAAAATGCCTAAAACTGAATCCTTGATTGGGCAAATGTAGTGCCTTTGAAGTTACATAAACTATTTAGTAATACCTTAGCATTCATCATTGCCTGTTTTAAACATGAAGAGCTTTAACTTATGTTATTTTTAGTGCCTGTGACCTAATGGATTTCCTTAAGGGCACTATATTAAATAGTGCCTTCCTAGTGCTAGGAATAATAGTTATAGAATTAAGGAAATTTGAAATGTTTTACTTTGACTCACATAAGAATATTTTTCCTTTTACATTTTAAAACAATTTCTCCTTTCTTTAACCCTTAATGTTTCTTTTTAAACACTGAAGAAAATATTTTATGTTCATGTTTTTACTTGATATGTAGTTTTTAAGTTTGTGCCAATATCTGAAATTTATTAAAAAAAAAAGATACAATAAAGTTGCACCGAATAAAATGAGAAGCAAAATTTAGCAAGCCAAATCGCATCTTATATAGGAGCAATAAGGGTATCCAACTAATGAATAAATCTAGGTGAAAACTGTTCTTATGCCTGTATGTTTTTATACATATGCTGTAAAAACTTTTCTGAAAGGCATTTTGGCAATAACTACAAAGCCAGTTAACGTACATATACTTTGAACCAGTGATTCCACCAAGTTTACCCAAAGTAAATAACTAAGGGGGCGCCTAGGTGACTCAGTTGCTGAGCAGCCAACTCTCGATTTCAGCTCAGTTCATGCTCCTAAAGTAGAGGGATGGAGCCCTGTGTCAGGCTCTGTGCTGAGTGTGGGGTCTGCTTAAGACTCTTTCTGTCTCTCTCTGCCCCTCTCTCCCTCTCGTGCTCTCGCTCTCTCTCTAACATAAATAAATAAATAAAGAAATAAGACCCAATGTTTATTCAAAGTTGCTCATAAAAATTGGGAACAGTCTAAAGGACTATCAGTAATAATTTTAGAATATACATAATTGTATAACTATAAAGTAATGCACAATTCAAATTGTAATTAACATGAAAGGATTTTCAAGTGAAAAGATCAGGTTCTAGAAGCATACATGTAATCTGGACATTTTCATGTGAATAGAAAAAACAGTATGGAAAAGAAGGCTAACTATTAACAATGACCATGGCTGAGTTTGGGAGAGTCAGGAATAGTTTGGGGTATGAGGAGCAGTTATGCAAAGTCTTTTAAAAATATTTATTAAAATTATATTTTCTTGTCACATTAAACTACTACATTTCTAACATTCCAACATAAGGAAAAAGCTGATCATTCAATAAGCCTCATGAAAATTATTTTAAAAGTGGTTTATTTTTCAATGTAATTTTTAATCACTCTAAGCATAATAAAATAGCTCCAAAATATTAACGGTTATGTTCCTGTTGTATTCCCTGGTGCTAAATCCTTTGCTGCCATCTTTTGGAAGTACATTACTAATGCATGCCATGGGATTTCTCTTCCCTTCTGGAAAAGACTTCCCAAAGGAGAAAAACAAAGAAAAATTACATTCTTGCAGGAGTGCAACGCTAAAGCAAAATTAGCTTTTCTGTATAGTGTGAAGAATTTGTCTTACGTTATCCCCAGCTGGATTCTGGCCTCTCTTTGAAAATCCTGAAAGGGGTGATCTTTTACAAGGAGACTCTGACCGAGCAATGCCTGGGCTTTCCTCAATGCCGCGTCTTAATTCTACAAAAACTCACAAAATTTTTGTGCAAAAAAAATTTTTTTTGTCTTTTCTACCCCTAAACCAGATTTGTCTTAGAGAGAAGGTGCACAAAGCAGGAAGGTTTTGAGCAGTTCCGCAAACGTAGATGAAAAGGGAGCTACAGTTGGAAGATGACATGTAAAACTACCTTACACCTTGTGGGCTAACAGATCAGGAAAGAAAGAACACACTAGCTCAACTTCGGAAGTAGGAATAATTGAGTTCTGTCTTTGAAACGTTACCAAAACTGAAGATTTCTTAAAACTTCAGGGACACCGTAAGATGTATAAGTAAGTAAGATGTATAAGTAACATCGTAAGCATGTATAATGCTGGTATATTTGACTAAAAAGGCCAGCTTCCCTCACTCATCAGAAGCTGGTAAGCACTTTTAATCAATTTTAATCACTTAAAATCACTTTTAATCAGCGTAAAAGTCTTGGCTGGTCATGGCTGTCTTTCGTCAAGATTCGAATACTTCCCTTCTGTTAAGTTCTCACCCCACAAGCTGCATTTTGAGAAATGCACCTGTATCTGGGTGCTTACTCTCATTCTCTTCTGCCCTGCGCACTCAGTGTTTAATGTAAATATAGTCTTTTATCAATTGACATGGAAGGGGATTTGCTTTTTGTAGCACACTTCTCAGAATGCCAGACAGGTGCTTCATTTATTCACCCAGGGCCAGCTGTGAGTACAAGATCCTTTGTCTCTTTCTAACTTGTGCTGCCAGTCCCACGACAATAAATAATTTGCTTGCTGAGGAGAGGGCAGGGAACTTTTGAAAAAAGAGTCACTCCTCAGATGCTTCTTGATTGAAAATAGATCTCATTCTCTTTGTCACCCAAAAGGGGGCACACTATCACTTTGTTCAAACGCTGGAATCTACAATGAGATAGACTCCACATTCAATGACCATTTCTTCTGCTTAAAATATACTTCTGATCCTTCCTTTTCTCCTAAACTCATTAATCAACTCACGCTTAATTTCTCTTTGAAAACTTTGTGTCTCCAGGAAGAATTCTTTGCTCTTTCCGGACAGCATCTCTCTTTGTACTTCTACAGAGAAATTAGCATGATGTAAAATCAAACCTTCCAGCTATCTCTGGTCTGTAAGATCCCTAGGCAGAGCTCTAGTCTGGTTTACATTTGAACTTCCAAAATCTGACCAAGAATGTTATTGACGTGGGTGTACCTACTGAATACATGAATGGATGAGTGAAGGCAAGGCTGAACAATGAAAAGGGCATAAACTCAAAAAATATTTGCAAAGCAAATATGTCTGAGATCAAATGTATTTTGGAAAATGAAAAAAAAATGTTACATGAGCTACGGAAGTTTTGTGTGTTGCAGTGTTGTATTTATTTTTTTTTTTAATTGAATATATGTGATCTTGTTTTGGAATGCTTCAAAAATTATTTTTCAGTTTAAAATGCTATGTGTTTATTCATGAGTTCATTAAACAATTGTGTATTTATTGCAAACTGTGTTAGATAAAAATAATAGTATTAATTCAGGTATCATGTTGTTATTAACATATTATACTGAAGCTACCTGAAAATATTGATAAAGTACATAATATTCTGCAGCTTAAGGTAATAGAATACTGTGCTTTACGTCTTGTGTACAATAAGTTCAGGTTAACTGTCTTTGTTTGCTGTAGCTTTGTAAAGGATAGCTTAATATTGTTTATTAATTATTTTGTACTAAGTTGAAAATAAAAATCTAGTGGGTACTGTGGAAAGGACAGGATCTTTTCTTTTTTTTTAAATTTTTTTAAACATTTATTTATTTTTTGAGAGACAGAGGAGACAGTGTTAGCGGGTGAGGGGCAGAGAAAGAGGGACTCACAGATTCTGAAACAGGTTCCAGGCTCTGAGCTGTCAGCACAGAGCCCGATGCGGGGCTCGAACTCACGAACTGCAAGATCATGACCGGAGCCAAAGCCAAACGCATAACTGACTGAGCCACCCAATAGCCCCAATGATCTTTTCTTAAAGGTTATTTTCACTAATATTTTTCATGAATTTTCTTTTCTTTTTCTTTTTTTAAGTTTATTTATTTATTTTTGAGGGGAGGGGAAGGGACAGAGAGAGAGGGAGAGAGAGAATCCCAGGCAGATTCTGTGCACAGAGCCTGATGCAGGGCTCTGATCCCACAAACAGTGAGATCATGACCTGAGCAGAAATCAAGAGTCAGATACTTAACCGACTGAGCCACCCAGGTGCCACATGAATTTTGTTTTCTTAAATTACATCTAAGTGAAAACTATATATTAGCTCAATGGATAAAAAATGAGCAGAGTTTTTTTGAATGAATATAAATATATAACATGAAAAATAAGGACTTCACATAGTGGGACAATGTGCATGCTGTGTTCTTACTATGGGCACGGGTACCATGATGGAATCATATTTGTTTATCCATAACTTATATGAAATAGAAAGTTAACAGTAACTGGTAAGAATGGATAATATTTCTCTTATGCAAAGACACAAAAATGTTTGAAAACATCAAACTTAAAGAAATATTGATCAAACTGAGTTTTCCACACAAGTAGACTATGAACAGAGCACAATATTTTTAAAGTTGCCTTGTAAATATTGTTAAAAGTATAGTCTTTAAACTAAATTTCCTAGTTCTTGTGATGTACATTTAACTTTCAATACATTAATTTATTAAATACATATCTGGGGGCACCTGGGTGGTTCTGTGGGTTCAGCACCTGACTCTTGATTTCAGCTCAGGTCATGGTCCCAAGGTCATGGGATCAACCCCTGCCCACCCCTGTCATGGTCTGTACTGAGTGTAGAGCCTGCTTGGGATTTTCTCTCTCTTTCTCCCTCTGCTCTTCTCCCCCACTCTATCTAAAATAAATAAATAAATAAATAAATAAATAAATAAATAAAATCTCAATGTGATTTATTTGTAAATAATTGTTGAATAAGTTAAAAATTAATAAACCTTTAGAGATATGGGGGAAATACCAGGAACAAGTTTAATTTCTAGTCAGGGAATTCATTTGGACAATTTAGCAAGGACTAAGTCTTTTTTAAGTTAAAAATAGTAAGGGGCACCTAGGTTGCTCAGTCACTTAAGTGGCTGACTTTGGCTCAGGTCATGATCTCACTGGAAGAGTTGGAGCCCCAAGTCTGGCTCTTTGCTGGTGCTTCAGATTCTGTGTCTCCCTCACTCTCTGTCCCTACCCCCACTCACATTCTGTCTCTCTCAAAAATAAATAAACACTAAAAATTTTTAAAAAAATAAAAAATTGTAGAAATCATGTTATTTCGAAGTCTTTAAAGAATTGCTTCTGTCTTTCGATTGTTTAAGAATTGCTGTACTAAGTGATGTCTATATTGGTTACTTCAGCAGAATGTGGTCCCCCAGTCTATGAGACTATTTTGTTCATTGCCTGGCTTGATTTTAACCAGATTATCCATCCACTTCGTATACAAAGAAGGGGGGGGGGGGGACTTTCCATGAAAGAAACACTTGGAATGGGTTTTCAGCTGTGTGGACAAGGGACTTTGTGTCTGTTGCATAAAAAGTGTATCTAGGGGCGCCTGGGTGGCGCAGTCGGTTGAGCGTCCGACTTCAGCCAGGTCACGATCTCGCGGTGCGTGAGTTCGAGCCCCGCGTCGGGCTCTGGGCTGATGGCTCAGAGCCTGGAGCCTGTTTCCGATTCTGTGTCTCCCTCTCTCTGCCCCTCCCCCGTTCATGCTCTGTCTGTCTCTGTCCCAAAAATAAATAAAAAACGTTGAAAAAAAATTAAAAAAAAAAAAGTGTATCTAATATTGACTGAAGGCCATCTCCGGCCTCTTGCAGGTGTTCCACCTACATTATTTCATTCAATACTCACAGCAACCCTCTAAAGTGGCTTTTTCCTTTTTCAGAAGAGGAAACGGGGTGGGGGGGCGGCAAAATTTGCATGACATCTCACGGGTATAGAGAAGGAGTGCCAGGATTCAATGGGGGCAGTTGGTCTCAGTCTGCAAATGTCTCTCTGTAGCTATTCTGTCCCATCTGTCAGTACACTACTCCGATTCGCAAAACTTCAAATCCTAACTCTGACAAAACGGTGATTCTGCTTTGACTTAAACAGGTGGAGGTAAGGGCTCTCAGTCCTCTAGCAAGCGCATGGCTTGGTCCCGGGTGGGAGCCTGGGGGGTCCTGTCTCCTAGGCAACTGCAGTAGCACAGTAGGCTTTAATGCACCCTTTCCACAGGACCCAAAGGGGTGACGTCATTTCCTCCGTCTGGGCGGTTGCCCCAGCGACGCGTCAGGCGGAAGAGCGGTGTCGGGTACCCGAGAGACCTGGCGGTGAGGAAGTCACTTCCTCCCAGAGACGCTGTTTCCTAGCAACCTCCTCCCATCTCCGCTTTTAGTCCCTCCTCTTTCCTCAGATCAGTGACAGCCTCCAAGAGCCGGCAGGCCCAGGCCCTGGCGAGAGGCTCTTGCCCAAGGCCAGGCGCTCAGTCCCTAGGGTAGCGGGGAGCTCACCGCAGGATCGGCTGGGTGGGTACAGAACACGGGTCCCGGGGTCTCGGAGGAAGGGGACTGGGACAGCGTTCGGTGTGCACGGGCCGGTCGAGTGCTGGGACCTGGGCTGTCTGTCGGCGCGGTGCAGTGCGGAGCCGGCGGGGACCCGGGTGCCACCTGGCCTGGCAAGAGCGGTTCCCGGCCGCGCGCTGCAGTGGATGGCAGGGTGACGGAGGCCCGAACCTCCACTCCTAGCACGAGAAAGGTTCACGGGCCCACTTGTGCAGTGATTTTAATGCTGCCTATCACGGAGGCTTCGTTTTGTTTTTAGCTCGCCCTATTAGCACTTTTATGGGAAGGAAGAGCGACTGGAAAAAAATATCGCTATTGCAGTTTAGCATTATGATCTTTGTCTTTCACTAGAACTGTACGCAAGGTTTTTTTTTTGTTTTTGTTTTTGTTTTGTTTTGCTTTTTTGGTAGCGCTCTTGGGTGTATCTTTTATGCTGCCAGTCTCCTTGGTAGTTTTCTAAATAAGGTATGGCTCTTTCTTGGACAATGTTATACTTTGGGGATGGAAGAGAGGTGAATAAGATATTGTATTTTAATTGGCAACATTTTATCATATTAACCTGTTGCAGTCATTTATTTGATCATCCTTAAAATAATTGCAAAATAATTTTAGGATAACTTCAATTTGACTTTTCTTTGATAACAAACTGGTGAGAATTTTATATTTCTTTAGAAGAACTCTACATATTTAAGTGATTATTAGCTTAATGTTCATATGAGATGCTTTTCTCAATTGTTTTTTGTTGGCTCTTTTTTTCTCTTTGCACTAACGGGTAGTAATAGAAATTCTCAAATGTGCAAAAAAGTCTGATTTCTTTTTGTATATTTCAGGCACCATCAGAATTTGAATTATTTCCCTTGCCTATTAGCCATTTTATAAAGATTTAAAAAAGAAAAAAAGAAAGAAACACTATGTCTGATGAAGTTTTTAGCACAACTTTGGCTTATACAAAGAGTCCAAAAGTCACGAAAAGGACTACTTTCCAGGTAAAGTATTTCAAACCTTTTTTATTTTGAGTGACTTGACAAGGTTAACTCTGTATTTGTAACGATGGACTCAAAATGATTCTAGGAATGACCCTGTAAAATGCAGGAGGAAATCCTACCTTCCTTTGGAGATTTTGCATTTCCTTTGGAGATCATATGTGGGCTCCAGTGTTACCAACTCTTCTGTGTGGCTTTCAGACTAGTATACTATCTTTTGAAATTTTAAATCAGCTTTTAAAAGTTAAGTTATATAGCAACTTTAAATTTGCATGTAAGTTTTGTTTTTTTTTTTTCTGTTGTGACATAATACCATTTCAGTTTTCTCTGTCTAGTCACTGCAATTTTGAACTCAGCTTCTAAGTTTGCCGTATGGATTACATGTATTACCACAATATGCTAAAACAAAAGATCACAAAAAGGACCAGTTTCTTCCAAAATGCCAGTGTGTAATAAATCCTGTATAAATTGAGTCCTGCCTTGTTTATTATTCTCCCACCCTGATTACAGCCTGTAATTCATTTATTTGATATTGCCTGTTTCCTCCGATTTAACTGTAAGCTCCATGAGGAGAGGGATCTTGTCGGTGGTGTTACAATGGAGTCTGAGGGTTTGGGTGCATGGCATAAGGATTATGTGTTATATGAATGAAACCTGGGTTTGAAAGCAGTTAATCAAGCATTATTTGTTTAAAGAACTAATTCTAAATATGAGACTTCTCTGTTTGGGTGGAAATTAATCTTAATTGTCTCGTTTCAGGATGAGCTAATAAAAGCAATTACAGCCCGCTCAGCCAGGCAAAGAAGTTCTGAATACTCTGATGACTTTGACAGTGATGAGATTGGTATGTGTGAATATGCAAAAGTAAACCACTTGTCCTTTTTTTGCTTCTTTAGTTGCATTTAGCCCATCCCTACAAAAACAATCACTTACGTTAAAAAAATACCTATAAATACACTGGTTTTAAATTTCCAACTTTTTAATGAGTAAAAAGCCATTCAGAACTTTTAAGAAGTTGTAGGATTGTCTTTGTTTATTTCTGAGCGTGTATACTGAAAATGTAAATTAATTGATAGGTTTGCAGTGAAAGGATGTCTGTCAGTTGTAAACCATGTTGGACACGAGTGTTGACCCTATGAGACCCTCCAGCGAATTGAAAACTAGGGCCTGTGGAACTAAACTTTGGTGCACATCAGAATCACTTTTGTAATACTTTTTATAAGTCAGATTTTTTGGCTATAATAGGGGCTCTGTTTTAAAAGCCTAGCATATCGGCACTGGTATTTTAATTTGGTTCTTTGATTATGTAAAAATATTAGCATTTTAGGTTTCAAGTGTAAAGACACATAATTCCAACCTCACAAGTCAGTGTATTATACTTTAATATTCAGTGAATAGCTCTTGATATTGTCTTTAAAAGTAATCAGAATAATAGTTAAATCATTGCTATATAGTTAAGTTAGCATTCTTTATCAACCTTCTCATAGTAAAAGCTAATACTCTGGTATGCATGAAATTGTAGTTCTGAAATTTTTATGGAAAAAAATATAATTAGCAAATAACCAGTAAAATTCTTTCACTTATCAATGTTCTTGATTTTATATAATGACGTCATTTGCAGATAAAAGCTTTACAGTCCAAAACCCAGCTTAAATATCCCATGTCATTGTTATTTTGCGGGACCTTTGGATGATTCTCAGAGCGAGTGTAGGGCTTGGCACACTCTTCACACTCAGTAAGTATGTTTTGAATAAATTAATGAAATTGAAATTTTTATTTCATCAATACCAACAAAAACTCCCTAAGTTAGCTGTGTCTTAGAACTGCAGACCTGTTGGTAAAGCAGACTTGCATCCATTCTAGCTGTAAGTTCATTTTACAACCTTAAAGATTAGTTTTTAAGGTTGTCTTTTTGATTAATGTAAACTTCACAACTTTAAAAAAGACTGTGGAAAACGGTTTTTCTCTCCCATTTTTCAGTTTCCTTAGGTGATTTTTCTGATACCTCAGTAGATGAAAATTCAGATAAGAAAAAAATGAATGATTTCCATTTATCAGATGATGAAGAAAAGAATTCCCCAAAACTATCTTTTTTGAAAACCAAGAAATCAAACATTGACATGACAAAAGATGAGCCAGCTTTCTCTGCCAAAAATGATGAGGACATGGCACCTGGTGGTTGTGGAGACGTGGTTGGAGCTCCCTTATCTGAATCTCAAAGTGAAGACCAGGAAATTGAAAAGGACAAAATTAAAATGAAACCTAAACCCAGGATTCTCCCAGTCAAAAGCACATCTTCAGGTAATTTGTTACGTTGGTGTAATCGCAGTTCTTATAAACTTATTTTCAGATAATCACAAAATATCTTTATATGGTAGCTAGTAAATATTTAAGAAATAGACTTACCTTTGTAATTTCGATTTTTTTTTAACTTTCATTCAGTCTTGAGAGACAGAGAGACAGAGTATGAGCGGGGGAGGGACAGAGAGAGAGGGAGACACAGAATCCAAAACAGGCTCCAGGCTCTGAGCTGTCAGCGCGGAGCCCAACGCAGGCCTGGAACTCACTGAACGGTGGGATCATGACCTGAGCCGAAGTCGGTTGCATAACTGGCTGAGCCACCCAGGCGCTCCTGTAATTTTAGACTTATAAATCAAAGTAATGGATTTATAAAACATATAGTTCTGGCATCCAGTTGTATGTCAGTCTTGCATCTATGCTGGTGCCTTTTAGAAGGTCAGACAGAGTACCTTGTCATTCACAACTGTGGCTCCCGAAGCTTCTCGAGCCTTGCGAGGCCTTTGGGCTTCAGCTTTGTTTTCAGGGGTGGATTGCAATGCAGTCCTTTCTAATCCATTTTACACTCCAGAAATTAGTGTTACAGCAGCATTAGAACTAATCCTTCGAACAATCATTTCCATGCCATCATTTGCCAGAAGATTTTCTGACATTTGAGTATTTGAAGGGAGAGGGTTTTGTTGTTGGTGTTGTTATTTAAGCCTCCAACTTTCCTTCAGAAAAGAGAATCTCTATTTAGTTTCTCTGTTCCCTGGGAAAATCCACTGAAACTCAGTTTCCTGAAGGGAAGTTCCTGGTGCGATTGGGAATATAGTAGTTTCTCCACAATTCTACTGAGCTCTAGGCACAGTGAAGTGAAGATGATGTGAAGCAAGAAGCAGACTCTCTGGGGCGCCTGGGTGGCTCAGTCGGTTAAGCGTCTGATTTCAGCTCAGGTCACCATCTAACGCTCCGTGAGTTCGAGCCCTGCGTCGGGCTCTGGGCTGATGGCTCGGAGCTTGGAGCCTGCTTCCGATTCTGTGTCTCCCTCTCTCTCTGCCCCTCCCCCGTTCATGCTCTGTCTCTCTCTGTCTCAAAAATAAAACGTTAAAAAAAAAAATTAAAAAAAAAGAACCAGACTCTCGGAGGCCCCCTGAGCCACCACACAAAAATATGGGCATAGAAGATTAAGGCTTTGGTGTCTGTTATTTAGCCCTTTTTTCCTGTTTTATAGAAAAAATATTCATTGATACTTACCTTCATAAAAGTCTATTTCCTTTATATCATTAAATACTGTACTGGTAAATACTTCCTACTTCACCTGTTAGGTATCACTGGTAACATTAGACAGAACTTTATTTCAGACATATCCCATTAACCTTCAAATAAGAAGATATGAACAGAGCAGGAAAAAAAGCCACTGTATGTTAATTACAGGTGACCTTGGCAAATAGGGTAAGCCTTATTGTCTTTATGAGGAGGAGGATGAAACCTGTTCTTCTTGTTCTACAGAATCATTTTGAGACTCTATGGAAGTGTGTCTGAGAAACTATATAAGTCTACAAAAATATAAGCACAAGGCCTAATGAAACAATTAAAGTGCTGAAATGTACCTTCCCAGTGTACTGAATAGCATCAAAAATGAAGAGAAAGGGAACATAAGGGAACTTGGCAAATATCCTGTAGTTCACCATTTCCCAAAACACATTCTACAGTTTGTTCATTTGTATCATTGGAAAAACACAGAAATATGGAAATTTTAAAGTAATTTCTTTATGAGAGAACTTGTTAGAGCCGTTCAGAAAGAAATATGCATGAGAGATCTTTAAGAAGGATTGAGTAGACAGTGTTTCCTAGTCCTAGTGAATTTGGAAGTCTATTTTTATGGATTATATTTATCCTATTTGTCTTGATTCTGCAAAGCTTTTCATTAGGTAAATAAGAAAGTATAAACACACAGAAGCTAAAATTTGGTCTGATGTAGATAGAAGCATATAATTAGAACTTTATGGTAGATAATCATCAATAATCCATCTATTTAATACCTTTTTTTAAAAACCTGTGACAAGCTAAAATGAATAAAGAAATACTTTTCTTAAACCACAAGATGGCACCAGGATTCTAAACACTATACACAAATGTGCAATACCTTATTTTTAAAGTCATTAGCCATTTGCAATTCGCTATATGTAATGTAAAACTAGTTACCAAAAACAGGTAATCATTTACATTTAATTATAAAAGAAAGCACTTTGAAAATGTATAGAAGTATTTTTTTCTTTCTGAATTGACAATAGTTCTAGAAGTGGAATTGTGGTATAAAGTACATTAAAGTCATTATTCCTAGCCTCTTCAGATTGAAGAAAAAAATTGAGGCTAGTGGTCAGTGCCTGGCATATACAATTCAGTAAGTATTTTAACGTATTAATGAATAAATGAATGATTCATTCCTGAAAGAAAGAATGTGGTTCACGGGTTAAGCTTTATCCCTCTCTAAATTTTTAGACTCTTTTTCTTACAAATTTGGAACTTAATATTTAAAAAAAACCTTTTAACATTTCATTTTTGAGAAACAGAGACAGAGTGTGAGTGGGGGAGGGACAGAGAGATAGCGGGAGACACAGAATCCAGAGGAGGCTCCAGGCTCTGAGCTGTCAGCACAGAGCCCGATTCGGGGCTTGAACTCATGGACCACGAGATCATGACCTGAGCTGAAGTTGGACACTTAACCGACTGAGCCACCCAAGCACTCCTAGAGCTTAATATTTTTAATGTGGTGAGACATTGCTGAGTAGCAGTTAATGCTTTATAAAAATATTAGAATCTGAAAGTTTCCTTTGCTCTTGCTTGGCTTTTGGAAAAAGTAGACTCTCATTTCTTCAAGCAAATGTCACATGGACAGTGATTGTAGAAAGTAATTTTTACAGGGTATGTTGTTTTTATTTTAACATTAAAATGACTAAAGGCATGATCTTCAGAGTCAGGGTGCTCTTGCTTTAATCCCACAAGCTAGAGTTTATGATCATGGGTGTACAACCTCTTTGTTCCTCATTTATTTGTCTGTGAATTGGGCAGAATAGTTGAACCTGCGCTAGAGGTTTGAGACAATTAAATGGGTTTATATATTTGAAGTGTTTAGAACAATCTGGTGGAAATTCAGCACTTTTCTAAGTGCTTTTATTATTTATTTTATTATTTAGCATTTGCTCATAAGCAGATCAATTTATTTCTCCACACATATTTATTGTGAATATAGTTTTATTTCCATAATGTTACAAGTGCTGTGATGATAACTGAGAATACGACATTATAAAGACCTAATACCAATCCTCCAAGACTGTCATAGTCCGTTTGGGCCACTGTAGCAAAGCACCATAGACTGGATGGCTTTTAAACAACAGAAGCCTATTTCTCACAGTTCTGGAAGCTAGCAGTCTGAGATCACAGTACCAGCATGGTCAGATGAGACAGAGCCCTCTTCTGGGTCTCAGACTTCTTATCGTATCTCTGTGTGGTAGAAGGGGTGAGGGAGCTCTCTGGAGCCTCTTTTATAAGGGCACTAATCCCATTCATGAAAGTTCCACTCTCATGGTCTGATCACCTCCCAAAGACCCCACCTCCTAATGCCATCAACTCTGTGGTTAGGATTTCAACCTAAGAATTTGAGGGGAGGGTGGAGACACAAACATTTAAGCCATAGCAAAGACTTTACAATTGAATGACAAAGTATATAAAAGGTATCTAAGGAAAGTAGGCACCTAAGTTTACTTGAGGGCATCAGGGAAGTCTTCCTGGAAATGGCAATAATAGTAATAACTGACAAATAATAGTACCCATAGTCAGAAGTCTTGGTTGCAAACTCAGCTCAGAGTTCAGTGGAAAGAGGAATTTATCACTTAATTGAGCATGGATGTCAGAAGACCTCTCTTTAGGTGTGATTAAGTTTAGAGAGTGTCCTTTTATGTCATCTGGATTCTCTCCACTTATGTCTTCCCTCCCTGACTCCGAGACCTTCTCACTCTCTCCTCCCACCCCTGTCACTGGCCCACTTACTCCATCCCTTGGTCCAGTTGTTTTTTGTCTGTTTGTTTGTTTGTTTGTTTTTTAATCATTTGGTCTCTTTGTCTCAGCCATCCCTTCACTTGGCAGGAAAGAATGCCACTAGCAGTCTCCAAATCGTATCCTCACAGATGCATATGATCTTAAAGGTATATTCTCCAACTCTAAATAGAAAAGTACTCACCTCCTGACCGCCTGCTGTGGACGGGGGAGATGAAGTTTCTGTGATATGCTGGGAGGGTGGGGTGCATTGCGGACCCCCCCTCCTTACTGAGGTACAGAGGAGGTATTTGCTAATCCACTAGAATCACAAGGATGGAGAAGAGGAGAGACTACCCCAAAGAAAACAGGAGTGATGGACACACCAAAACCAAAACCAAAAAAACAAAGAAAGAAAAAGGAAGGGAATAGTTTACCAGAGTTATCAATGTTCATTGAGTACCATACACTTTATATGTATTTTCTTACTCAGGTCCCACAGGTGCCTTAAGAATTCTTAACTCATGTAACCGACGGGAAAACTGAGGTATGTGGAGGTTATATGATTGTGTGAGAGTATGGTGCCAATGAGTGTCAGAGCCAAGGTTCAAACATGAAATATCTTAAATAGACAAACTCATCCAGAGAGCAGGTAGAATGGTGGTGGCCATGGCCTTTGGGGAGAGGAAAAGGGCATTTGCTGTTCAACAGGTGTAAAGTTTCCCTCAGGCAAGATGAAACGTTCTAGAGGGCTGCTGTACGACACAGATCCTTTAGTTGACAATACTGTATTAGGCACTTAAAATTTGCTAAGGGGGTAAGATCCCTTGTTAAGTGTTCTTATCACAGTAAAAAAAACTGACTCAGCCCCTTCTTTCAGGCATTATATAATATTCCGCTTACACTGAGCCTCGAATGGCATGCAAGCATTTGTCAGGAGAAGCAGCAAGCAGCAGGCGGACATTCTAGGCAGAGGGATCAGCTTGGGTAAAGGTATGGTAGCAGGAGGGTCTGTGGCGCAGCCCCAAGAGAGCAGTGAGCCGAGTATTTCAGGAACACAGACTACAAAGTGGGTGTACCAGGAGACAAGGCAGCACTGGTAGCCAGGCAGAAGACCATGAGACCTTTTATACCGTTCAGAGGCAATTAAGCTTTTATTTGGTAGGATTGGATGCTGGGGAGCCATTGGGGAATTTTGTGGGGAAGAGTGATGTGATCTGATTTGCATTTTGTAAATATCTCTGAGGCAGTAATCTAGGAGAGAGCAAATGAGTTGCTGATGGCGGGGATGTGGAAAGTGGGGTAAAAGAGAGATTTAGCAAGAAGACTCAACAGGGGGTCCTGATGCTTTGGACATAAGGGGAACATGAGGAGGAATCCAGGATGGCTTGAACATTTGGCCCGAGTTGAGAACATAGCTAAAATTGGCAATAAAACATTTATAGTGGTGCCAGCTTGGTATGGTGACGGAATCTTCTAGCAGCATTCATAAGCCCATTTATAGCTAACGAGGAGGAAGGTGTTGATTACTTCAGTTTTGAAGTTTGTCAGAAGAAAGCACTGGTAGAACAATGGAGAAACGAATATGTAGAACAGGTAACATTTAAGCAAGAAGTTGACGTAAAACGCTTTCTTACCTTTGAGGGCTGGAAGTATATCAGCATTACATTGTCGTTTTAAACTTGGAAGTAAAGGAAATAGTAACTCAGACACTTTAATAACCATGGAGAAGTTTTATGGACTCAAAAGAACACAGTTCACAAATGTAGTTCTTCGTTCCTCTCTCCAATGAGAGTAACACTCCTGTCCCCGGTACCCACATCATCCTCATGCTTGTAACACAACTTACCTGGCTCTTACAATGTCTTTTGTTTAGAATCATCTCCCCTCCAAACGTGTAAAATCCTTGGACAGGGCCCTTGTCACTGTCTTGATTATGAAGTCCAGCAATGTGAGTAATGTGTTCAGGGCCTGACAGCAGACATTCAATCAAGGTTTATGGATGAACCCCCTCATGTTATAGAGGCAGAAACTGGGGCACCGTTGGTGTTTTGTTTTTTAGTTGTTATTTTTTTGACTACGAGAGTTCATAAACTTGAAGAGTCAATTCTCACAAAACTAAACTAGTTACTTCCAGGATGGCAGCTACTTTGAAAAAAAAAAAAAAAAGTCTTTGAACTATGGCTCATTTGTGCTTCCTGGAGCTCTGTGTAGAGAAGGGTTGTGGGCTTCTGGACTGTCCAGGGAAGAGAGCCAAGGTGCATGGACACAGGAGGGAAGTATGGCGACACCTTAGGGTGTAATTGAAGTCATGGTCATTTTTTTGGTATGCTCACCTTAAAACACTTTATTTTTTGGCAGAAAACAACAGCAGCCTTGAAGCAGACAACCACTTCAGGCCTTCACCTCGGCCACGGAGCATGTTGAAAACACACAGCCACAAGGAGGAGAAAGATGGGCCAGGAGAAGGTAAAACAACTGCTCTCCGTGAAGAATTAGAGCCACATTCTGCACCTTCCCCCCTCCCAGCGCTAAATGATGGACAACTAGAAGCTGAGAAAAAAGCATTCTCGGAAAACCTAGATCCTGAGGTTAGTGCTACTGTGCAACTGCTGAATTTGTTCTTGAACTCAGGTCTTTGCATCTGATTATGAAGAAGAGAATGTGTGTGTGTGTGTGTGTGTGTGTGTGTGTTACATGTTCTTTTCAGCACTTGATAGAGAAATTACTTATTTTGATTTATTTTGACAAGGAAATAATTTAAAGATGTTTTTAATATACAGGATCCCATTGAATCTAAAGCTCCAACTGTAAGATATAACAAAGATGTATAACATTATTTTATGTACTGCTAAGAAAGAAGAAAACTCTGACAATGAATCTGTAATCCACCAGTAATTATAAGATGCACCATCCAATTTCAGGGAAAGTAAATGTGAAAAAAAGAAGTTGCCCTTTTGAGTCTATGCAATAATGTCTGTCTTTAATTGTTCAGAATTTATAGTTTTAGGGGTGCCTGGGGTGGCTCAGTCGGTTAAGTGTCCGACTTCAACTCAGGTCATGCTCTCATGGTTTGTGGGCTCGAGCCCCATGTCGGGCTTATGCTGACAGCTCAGAGCCTGGAGCCTGCTTCAGATTCTGTCTCCCTCTGTCTCTGTTTCTCCCCTGCTTGCACTCTGTCTTTCTCTAGCAAAAATAAATAAACATTAATTTTTTTTTAATTTATAGTTTTAGTCACATATCTTTGAATTATACAACATATGGCTAAGAAGAGTATAGCCAGTGTCATTTTACTCATTTGGTTTTATTCACTCAACAAATATGTGTGTGTGTGTGTGTGTGTGTGTGTGTGTGTGTGTGTGTGTGTATTTTTTAAATGTTTATTTGTTTATTTTGAGAGAGAGAGAATGTGGTGGAGAGGCAGAGAGGGAGAGAGAGAGAATCAGAAGCAGGTTGTGCACTGACAATGCCCCCAATGCAAAGCTTGATCTCACAAACTGTGAGAATACTACCTGAGCCGAGATCAAGAGTCAGGTACTTAACCGACTGAGCCACCCAGGCACCCCTCAGCAAGTGTGTATTGAATGATCATGGCAATGTCCCATATCTGGAGGGGATACAGTAAATGTGATCCTTCAGGATTTCATCAGAGAGTACACTAGGTATTGTTATTAGGGGAGAACACTTGGGCCCCTCTCTTCACCTTTCACTATGGTTAGTGAACTTACACATAACAGTTCAGAAGGAGTAAGTATGGGAAGAATGTTTGCTCTCCATAATCTGCTTTAGCAGATCAGGGAAAAGAACTAAATGGTACCTGGTTGAGCTTCTTTCTTTTTCTCCTCACTCCTCTGTGCTGGTGTGTGTGTAAGGATCCGGTCCCTTCGAGGTGGCACAAAGGGAGCTGGAGGACCTCCTTCATGTTAGGACTAAACAGATGGATCCTTCCAATTCGGAGGGGAAGTGTGAGCACAATAAGCTACTGACTCAAATCTGGCTTTGTAGCTTAGCTTTACCAGTAAAGCCGACAATTTGATATAAATCTATCTGAGCTCAAGGTGCTATTTCCTAATTTGTTCTGAAATCAGGAGAAGAAAAGAGGGTGTAATCGAACTGTTATTTTTTTATATTTAGTAAAACTAATTGCCCACGTGGGTTTTGTGTCAGTTTACCGTAGCTACTGTAACAAATTGCCATGAACTGGATGACTTAAAACAACAGAAATTTACTGTCTCCGTTCTGGAGGTCAGAAGTCCAAAATCAAGTTATGGGCAGAGCCATGTTCCCTCTGGAGGCTCCAGGGAAGAATCCTTCCTTGTTTCTTCCAGCGTCTGTCGGTTGCCAGCAGTCTTTGGCGCTCCGTGGCTTAGAGCTGCCTCACTTCCATCCCTGCCGTCATCATCATGTGGCCTTCTCTTCTTCCCTGTGTCTCAGTGTTTCCCTCTTTTTCTCTTAAAAGGACACCAGTCATTGGATTTAGGGCCCACCTAATCCACTATGTTCTCATCTTCACTAATTCCTTTTGCAAACACCTTGTTTTCAAGTAAGATCACATTCTGAGGTTCTGGATGAAATTTTGAGGGAACACTCTTCAAAGTGGTACTGACACCTAACTTTAGATGCTCCCTGCTAGCATTTCTGCATCCCTTGATTAAAAAAAAAAAAAAAAAAAAGAAGGTGGTATTCCTAAAGTTTTTAAACTAACATCATATTATGACAAGATTTAATCAAATGAAATATCAACCCATAATCGCACCATTTAATAACAACTATGTTCATCATTCTTATTCCCCTCTAGGCTGTTTTAGCATACTTGTCATAACATAATTTGTATCCTACTTTTTCTTTGTCTCTTAGCATTGGGTCATAAAGTATTTCCACATTGCTGGGTGATCTTGAGAAGACTACATTCACCTTACTGATTATAACATAGCCCATAACATAAAACTCTTATGTTATTTCTGGGTACGTTGGATACTTCTATTTTTAATAATCCGAATGTTCCCTATTTCTCATTATAAAGATCTTGCGGACTATGCTCTGAATCTTCTTTAAGCCCACCTCCTCAGGGATTTCTCATCTATTTTTTGTTCAGCTCTTCTCTCTTCTATGTCTATAACCTTTGGCTCTTCACTGGAAGTCAAAGACTGGAGGGGTCTGTGTCTATCCGCATTCTACTATGCTCAAGTCTCTTTAATTGTGTATACACTCTTGCCTGATACCACACCTCTTCCCCCCCAACCTTACCTTCCTGCAAATGTCTCAGCTAGATTTTGAAAGGTGACATTTACTTTCTTACCATCCTCACCTCCTACCTTTCGTGTGTGTGTGTGTGTGTGTGTGTGTGTGTGTGTGAGAGAGAGAGAGAGAGAGAGAGAGAGAGAAAGGTGGAGATGATACGTATGTATGTATATATGTCAAACTTAGCATTCCTGGGATAAGATCTGGTTGATCACAGTAGAATATTTCATTGTGGGATTTGATTTGTTAATATTTTGTTAAGATTTCCACATCCGTACTTATAGAGGCTATTTGTCTATATTTTTTTCCTTATAATGTTATTATCAGGCTTGGGTATCCTATGAGTTGGGGAGTATCTCTTCCTCTTTTATTTTCTAAAAGTTTGGTACCATTTTTTTTTCTTTAATTAAGAGAATTCACTAGTGAAATTGTCTGGGATTTTCTTTGTGGAGAGGTATTTGATAGTAAAGTGTATTTTTTTTAAAATTTTTTTTTTAACGTTTATTTATTTTTGAGACAGAGAGAGACAGAGCATGAACAGGGGAGGGGCAGAGAGAGAGGGAGACACAGATTCTGAAACGGGCTCCAGGCTCTGAGCTATCAGCACAGAGCCCGACGCGGGGCTCGAACTCATGGACCGTGAGATCATGACCTGAGCCGAAGTTGGACGCTTAACCAACTGAGCCACCCAGACGCCCCTAAAGTGTATTTTTTGATAGATATTTTGGTATTCAGGTTTTCTATTTCATCAATTTGGTAATTTAGGTCTATTAAGAAATTTGTCCATTTCATCTGAGATGTTGAATCTATAAACATGAGGTTGTGATAATTCTTTTATTCTTTTGATGACAGTGAGATTATCATAACATTCCATCTTTTATTTCTAATATATAGATTATGTTTTCTGTCTTCCGTGTAATATCTTGATAAGCATCATCCAGTTTTATTAACTTTTCTAAGAACCAACTTTGGCTTTGTCAGTTTTCTCTGTTGTTTGTTTCCAATTTCACTGATTTTCACTCTTCATTTATTTTTCTTCCTTTTTTTTTTCTTTTACTTTGTTTTGGTTTAATTTGCATACCCGTAAGTTGGAAAATGTATTCATTGATTTTAAGCCTTTCATCCTTTCTATTAAAACCTTTGAATGCTATAAATTTCCCTCTCTGCACTGCTTTAGCAGCACCCAATTTTTAATGCCTTTTATTTTCATTATCATTTCTTTTAAATATATTTTCTAATTTCCTTTGTGATTTCATTTTTGGCTGATTTGTTAATTTGTGGTGAGTGATTTTAGTTTCAAATATCTGGATTTTCTCTATACGTAATTTTGTATTGATTTGTAATTTAGTTTTGTTATGATCAGAGACTATATCTTACATGATTTCACGTTTTACAAATTTTTTTAGATTTTTTTTTATGGATCAGCCTAAGTGAAAATTAGGCTTGTGAAAATTCCATTTGCATTTACAGAAGATGTAAGTTTTGCAGCTGTTGGATATACTGTTCTATAATTTCTGTTTGGTCAAGGTGGCTGGTGGTATCACTGAGATCTTCTCCGTCCTCACTGATTTTTTTGTCTGGCTGGTTTACCAAGTACCAACAGTGTTAAAATCTCCAGTTATGTTTGTG
The DNA here is from genome assembly GCF_023721935.1 of Panthera uncia. NCBI lineage: Eukaryota > Metazoa > Chordata > Mammalia > Carnivora > Felidae > Panthera > Panthera uncia. The sequence continues at coordinate 129,857,340 of NC_064811.1, read as the reverse complement.
AATTTGTCTGTTCTTCCCTTTAGTTCTATCAGTATTTTATGACTCTGTTAGGCACATACACATTTATCAATATTATGTCTTGACCCTATTTACATTATGAAATGTTTCTTCCTCTGGTAATTCTCCTTATCTTGCAGTTTGATTTGTCTAATATTTCAGCTTTCTTACTACTGGTGTTTGCATGGTTTATCTTCTTGTATCATTCTCTGCAAACTATTTGTGACTTTTTCTTTTTTATATAATTTTTATAATAATTCTTTTATAATAACTGTTATGTTATAAAAAACTGTCACTTTTTTTTTTTTTAATCAAACCTGACAGTCTTCTTTTTAATTATTGTCCATTTGGGAGTGCTCAGTCCGTTTCCTTTTAATTTAGGACCAATTTGTTGCTGTGTGTTTTCTATTTATCTGTTTTGTTTTGTTTTTTAAGTTAGTGCTGTCATTGTCGTTCCTCTGTAACATTTTCCCTGACTTTTTTTTCTTTTTTTTCCTTGAGAGTTAATCACATAGGTTTTAGTTTCCAATTTTGATTCCTCTATTGCCTTTTTAACTGTACCTATTTGTGTTATATTTTTAGTAGTTGCTCTGTGGATTACAAGATGCAGATATAAATTCTTACAATCTACCTAGTGTCAATAATGTACTATTTCATATTTAATATAGAAATCTTGTCATAGTGTAGTTCCATGTATTCCTTCATCCATCCTGTTATTGTTGTCATGAACACTGCATTTACATATCATATAATTCCCACAATACAGTGTTACAATTTTCCTTTAAAAAAACTTTTTTGTCTTTGACTTTTAAGGAATTAAAAGAAAAAAAAAAGAATAAATATTTATAGTTTTCTTAAATATGTCTACCATTTCTAAGGATCTTTATTCCTTCCTATAGATCCAGATTACTTTCTGGTATTATTTCCCTTCAATTTTAAGAACTTATTTTTATATTTCTTGTAATGCACGTTTGCTAGTGATGGGTTCTCTCGATCCTACTTATCTAAAAAATATTTATTTCATCTTCATTTAAAAAAAATTTAATGTTTATTTATTTTTGAGAGAGAGAGACCGTGAGCAGGGGAGGGCAGAGAAAGAGGGAGCCACAGAATCCAAAGCAGGCTCCAGGTTTAGCTGTCAGCACAGAGCCCAAAGTGGGGCTCAAACCCGGGAACTGTGGGTCAGCTTAGCTGAGTATATACTTCTAGGCTGATGACAGTTTCTTTCTCATCAATCCCATTCCCCCAGCTCTTTATTAGTTTCCATTGTTCCTGGCTGGTATTATTTCCGGTGTGAAATCAGCAATAATTCATTTTGTTGTCTTCCCATGTATGTTTTCTTTTTTCTGGCAAAATGTTTTCAAGATTTTTTTTTTTAAGTTTTTTATTACAATAGTTTGACTGCAAGGTAACTAGATGTGTGTTTGTTTGTTTTTTTAATTTTTATCCATTTACTTACTTTCAGAGAGAGAGAAAGAGAGAGAGAGACAGCACAAGTGAGGGAGGGGCAGAGAGAGAAAGGGAGAGAGAGAATTCCAAGCAGGCTCTGCACTGCCAACACAGAGCCCGATGCGGGGCTCAATCCCACGAAACTGTGAGATCATGACTTGAGCTGAAACCAAGAGTCAGACACTTAACCGACTGAGCCACCGAGGTGCCCGATGTGTGTTTTGTTTTTTAATATTTATTCTGTTTGGGTTTCACTGAGCTTTCAGGATCTATAAACTGATACTTTCTTTGAAAATGGAAAGTTTTTATGTATTTTTTTTCCTGCCCTAGTTTTCTTTTCTTCCTTTTAATATTGAAATCTTTGATATGTCTCATTCAGTCTCTAAAATTCTGTTCATGTTTCTTCAGTCTTTCTTCCCTTTGTTATTCAGATTGAACAATGTATTGGTCTGTCGTTGAGTACACTGCCCATTTTTGCCATCCCTGATCTGCTGTTGTCTACCCAGCAGATGTTTTATTTTAGTATTATAGTTTCCAACTCTATAGTGTCCATTGGTATTTTTTTTATTTTTCATATATTTAATAAGATCCCCATCTAGTCAACTTCCATGCATGTATTTCCTCTAAGTGCTTGAAAATATTTTTAATACCTATTTAAAGTCCTCATTTGTTCATTGCAACATCTGGGTCATCTCTAGCTTGGCTCCTAAGTACTGTTTTGTTTGTTTGTTTTTAATGTTTGTTTGTTTGTTTGTTTGTTTGTTTTAAAGACAGAGAGAGACAGAGTGTGAGCAGGGGAGGGGCAGAGAGAGGGAGACACAGAATCTGAAGCAGGTTCCAGGCTCTGAGCTGTCAGCACTGAACCCCATGTGTGGCTCTAACTCATGAGCCATGAGATCATGACCTGAGCTGAAGTCGGACGCTTAACCGAATGAGATACCCAGGTGCCCCCCAAGGGCTGTTTTTTATTATTTTTGTTTTTGTTTTCATAAATATGAGTCACCATTTTCCATTTCATCACCTATCTAGAAACTTTTTGATTGAATACGGTATATTATGAACAATATGTTATAGAGATTCTAGAGTCTGTTATGTTCCTCTGAACATGTGTTTTAGTGTACAGATATTGTGGTTGGACTCAAATTGCCAAGTCTGTCTCCCTTGCCGTGGATATCGACAGAAATCTCTGCTTAGTTCTTTTGGTTTCTAATTGCTCTGATTTTACAGGATCTTCTCTGATGTCTTCCCTGTGCCATGCATAGATGAACCAAGGGTTTGGGATGAATTTCATAAACAAATGTTGGGGTTCGTGCCACTGCAGCTCTTCCTCAAATTTACTGGCTGACTTTATAGCCCCAAACTCCGTGCCCTGACCCTTTAAGCCAGCCTGGTGAGGCTGCAACCTTCTACCACTTGGGCTGCAAGGATGGGTGAATGAACTCAGGCAAAAATCTACTAACTTGCCAGTCTCCTCTGGCAGAGCTTTGCCTCTCAAAGTAGATTGCTGTGTGTCAGCCCTTCTGCCATTTTCTCAGATAGTTTCTACTTCTTGCTTTTGGTAAATAGTTGTCCCATAAAATATTGTGGGAAAGAAAAATAGAATTTGTTACTTATGCAGTAAAGTCAAACTCTTACATTATGATACCATCAACTTTAGGCTAGATTATTATTCTGTAAAGAGATGTTTGGCACAGACATACAAATATTAATTATTTCACTTCAGATATAATTTTCAGAATTGTGAGGAAAACTCAAGTGCGTGGAGTCTATGTACTTTTTGTATCTAAATATTTGGTAGTAGTTGTCTACTTGGTTTTATAAATGGCTTTTATTTGGACATTTGAGACCAAGGGTTTTTGTTTTACTCTCTTCATACCTTCTTAGAAATAAGAATTAGAGAAAAAGATATCAAATCTTTGTCTCAAATATTTATGAGATCTGATTTGAGAGCAAGAGTTTTGAAAATTGCTAAAAACAAATATCGAGATGCCCATGAAAGAACTAGAAAAACTCTTTAGTGACCCCTGTTCATGATCAAGACATCAATGTTTGAAAGTAAAGCATATTAGCCTCCACAGGCTTAATGCTTTTGGTGTTTCATCTGCAAACTCCTCATAAGGCCGATTTCAGAGTTATGAAATAGTCTTAATAATGCTATTGTCCCACCACAAATCTTAAGAACTAAACTTACATAGTAAATACTCTTTTTCTTTTTTTTTTTTTTTTTTTTTTTTTTTTGAACAGGATCCATGGTTAACAAGTCTATCATCGTCATCTCTTAAAGAAAGTCTTGGAGATTCCTTATCACCAGGATCTGGGGAAAAAGCATCCATACAAGGTAGTTATGTCAAATTGTTACATCTTATTTTATGTTTGAACTCCATATTGCTAAGAATCTGGTTTGCAAAAGACATACTTTTCAGAATGATACATGTCTGTATTTGCCTTAGTTTTAACCCCCCCCCCCGTGTGCTATTTACTAACCATGTGATTTTAGATGCAGAACTAGACAAGGTTACGAGAGCAAAGTTACCTAATCTCTCTGGCCCTGTATACTGACCTTGAAAAGGGGGATCTAAGAGCAAGCCACCTCATCTCTCATGGCTGTGAGAATTAAATGAACTAATAATACCTGTAAAGCCCTTAGAACAGTGCCACAGTAAGCACGTAAGTAAGTGTGAGCTGTGACTTACTAATGCATTTCTTTCCTTAGTCCTGTGACATATAGCTTGATGGGAGCTAAAAAGCATAGCTATTTCTAGGACCAGGATGTGTGCATTTATTAAGTGCTTGCCATGTAGTATAATTTTTGTCATTTTACAGATGAGAAAAACTGAAGTGCAAAGATATTGGGAAACATACCCAAAAGTCAGTGATAAAACCATAATTTGAATCTTTGGCTCCAAAGTCCTTGTTCTTTTTACTGAATACATTAATTAGCAGTTCTAAAGAATTCATTAATGATACTTGGAGTCGTGAGTGCTCTCCAAATGAAAATGTATAACTATAATTACAAAATTATTTTAAATCCAGCTTAGTTCAAAACCAGTTCCAAAAAATGGCTGTAATAATGAAAGCAGCAGAATTAAGACTTTGACAATAAAAATACAAAGTTGGCCAATAGGTGGATCCTAGTAGAACTGAAAATTGGTGATCACAGACTTCTTTCTGTTGAACATTCCAAAGTGGGGCAGGCAGAATAATAGGAGAAGTTCTGTAATAATGAAACAGAATCTTGTCATGCCACTGCTTGAGGCTGTCCCTTAGAGCATGGAGATGAGTAATAGGCCAGCTTTTAGTGCCCTGTTGGTATCATAGACAACATTTCTGCATCTTGGCAGAAATAAAACTGTCTAGATGGGGGCACCTGGGTGGCTCAGTCAGTGAAGCTTCCGACTTCAGCTCAGGTCATGATCTCGCGGTTCATGAGTTCGAGCCCTGCATCGGGCTCTGTGCTGACAGCTCAGACAGAACCTGGAACCTGCTTCAGATTCTGTGTCTCCTACTCTCTCTGCCCCTCCCCTGCTCACACTCTGTCTCTCTCTCTCTCAAAAATAAATAATAAACATTAAAATAAAATTAAAAAAAAAAAAAAAACCTGTCTAGAAGAAGGCTTTATTCTCTGTGTGGTGGACTCTTCTAAAATTTCATGAATTCTTGGTTCTCCTGCAGCTCTGCAATTTTGCTCCCGTACCACTTGTACCTATAGTAGCATAGAGATGTGTACCTCCTGCCCGCACAGCTTCTTTTTCCAGCTAAGAAACACAGGCTTTCAAATAGAATAGATAATGCCCTCTCACTTACTTGGTTTATCACCAACAGGAGCTTTTGGTGTGCCTTTGGTTTAGGGTAGTTATTTCATTCTACTTACTAATATGATTTTTTTTTTTCCTAAGTATTAGGTAAGTCAAATGCTTTAGTACATTAAGTAGCCACTTTCTCTTTTGTACATCACTTTGGAGAAAAGTTTATTCAAGTTGAATACAATAGCTCTCTTCACATTTTATTTTGCATGGCAATCCTCATTTAGTAGAAAGCAAATGAATCTGTTATCTACCTTATTAGTTCAGAAGAGAGTTTTAGTTTTGTGACTCTGTCTCAAAATAGATCAGAATGAAGAACTTACTGAAAACCACAATTCCTTGAAATCAAATGAAAATGAAGAGAATTCATTTTTGATAGACTTTGTTACTACTCCACATGAGAAATCCAAGGAAAGTCAAGTGATTACTGATGACCTTGAAGAAGAAAAGGAGAAAGCTGAACTGATCATGAATGAGTTGACAGCTGATCCACCGCTATTGAAATCTCAGAGTATCGTAATATCCGCTGATACAACTGCATCTTCAAAGGTATTTATATAAAATTATACCTTTTATACTACAGCAAAACTCAAAATAGATCTGTTAAATATTTTACCTGCCGTATCATGTACTCTTGAATTATCTGTAGAAAACTCATCTTTTGATACTGGTATATTATCAAGTGGTTCTTATTTAATTCAATACTGTTTTACTTCAGGGAAGATTTGCAGTGAATATAATAAAAGTCAATATTTCATTAAAAATTATCAAAGGTTGGGGCGCCTGGGTGGCGCAGTTGGTTAAGCGTCAGACTTCAGCCAGGTCACGATCTCGCGGTCCGTGAGTTCGAGCCCCGCGTCAGGCTCTGGGCTGATGGCTCGGAGCCTGGAGCCTGCTTCCGATTCTGTGTCTCCCTCTCTCTCTGCCCCTCCCCCGTTCATGCTCTGTCTCTCTCTGTCCCAAAAATAAATTAAAACGTTGAAAAAAAAAAATTAAAAAAAAAATTATCAAAGGTATATGATCATAGTATACTTTTAAATATCTAGAAATATAAACCCATAAGTGGGTAGGTTTCTATAGGTCTTCGTGTTACAAAAATGCATCTATCTGGAACAATTTCTAAGGTTTTGAATTAGTGAATTTTTAAACATTTTGGATATCATTTTTAAACATTTTATACATTTTAAAGGAAATCTTTAAGAAATGTTTACCAACATCTTTCTTGTTTAAATGGATGGACAGTATCATTATTAGAAACATTATTATTATTATAACCTTGAGAACCAGATTTATGGTGTGTAGGATTACTTGAAACTATGCCAGAGTAGTATACTTTTAAAATTTATGGTATAGCATTTTTAGTCTTTATTTCTCTTGAAGCTAGTCTTTATTTCTTATAGCTATAGTCAGCTGGTGACTATGTGTATTTACTATTGGGGAAGGTAACAGTGCTAGTTGAAGACTTGTGGTTGAATAGGACTTTTATAATACAGAATACTAATGCTTTGTATTAAAATTTACAGAGAAGGTTCATTAAACCATGTTCCAGGTATATTGTTCGTAACCACTTTCCTTAGGAAAAATCACTCATGCCAAGTAAGCCATGTAGGTTTCTATCTGTGTTCTCATTTGAATGCTAGCAGCCTTCTGTGTAAAGGAGAGAAGTTACTCCTTAAAAAGAAGAAGGGTATTTGGAATTTATAGATGGGATCCTAGAAATGTCAAACAGAGGCAGTTCTAAATTACAACAGGCAATTTATGTATAATAAGTAAGACCATGACATTTCTTTTGACTGAATCCTTGGCTTTATCCTTACTCCCCTTAAAGGACCTTCCTTAAGTCTGAATCACATCATTCCCCTGCTAAGGTCTCTTTGTTGGATTGTCATCATAAGAATAAAATGCAGAGGGGCACCTGGGTGGCTCAGTTGGTTAAGCGTCTGACTCTTGATTTCTGCTCAGGTCATGATCTCACCGTTCATAAGTTTGAGCCCCAGGTCTGGCTCTGTGCTAACAGCACGGAACCTGCTTTGGATTCTCTCTCTCTCTCTCTCTCTCTCTCTCTCTCTCTCTCTCTCCCTCAAAATAAATAAATCAACTTAAAAAAAAATAAAATAAAATGCAAACATTTTACCACTTCCTAAGGACCTCACACATTCTTCTCTGACCATCTGTTCCTCCACTCTCCCTGTCATTCACTGTGCTTCAGCATCATTCACCTTTTTCTGTTTCTCAACATTATCAAGTTCTTTCCCTTCTCGGGTTCTTAGCCCTTACTACTTCTTTCTTTCCGTAGACCTTCCTTCATGTGGCCCCTTTCTTCTCGTCATTTATCTTAGCACTGATGTCAAGACCTCAGGGAGGCCTTTCCAGATCACTGTCGTTAACATAATCCCTCACTCTAGTCATTGTCACAGGGCCCTAGCTTAACCCCTTCTTGACTCACATTTGTTTTTGTGTTTCATGTCCATCAGCCCTCCCTAAAGTGTAGTATCCTTATTAGTTCCCAGGGACTGCTGTACTTGACACATAGTAGATGTTTCAAAAACATTGATTTCCTTGCAGCTTTGCCCCTAAATCTAACTGTGATAGTTATGGGGAGTAATCCATCTATGGTATTTTCTATTTAATAGAAAACAATTGAAGACAGAAATATGAAGAATAAAAAATCAACAAATAATAGAGCGTCCAGTGCATCTGGCAGGTAATAAAGTTATTATTATCCCAAATTTATGAGTTTATTTCCAACAGAGCTAATTTTAGCTTAACTTCTGTAAAGTGAATTTCATTTGGTATTACTTGATTTTCTTTAAATTCCCATCTCATGAAATGAATGAAGTAGTTATTTCATGATAAGACTCCTCAGTTGATCATGTTCTTTTTTGATGAGGAATTTATTAGGGATTCTCTATACTCTACATTATTCCTGGGTTAGAGTTTCTTTGCTGTATGGTAATAAAGCTAAAGTCCAGCATTAGACTTCTCTGTTAAGTGTCTTTGTCTAACACATGACAATTATACTTAAAACCTTGAGGATCTGTGGACTAAGGTGGTTTATTAAAATGACAAGATTCTATATTGCTTCATTCACGCCGATGATAATGAATGTCTAACTCATAAATGCTAATCAAAAGCTTCTGTCTTTTAAATTACCGTTAATCAAATAAAGCAAGGGTCAGCAAACCTTAACTGTAAAATGCCAGTTAGTACATGGATTAGGATTTATGGGCCATATTCTCTTTCTTGTAACTACTCAGTTCTGCTGTTATAGCAGGGAAACAGCCTTAGGCAACATGTAAATGAATGATCGTAGCTGTGGTGCACTAAACTTACAAAATAAGTAAACTGTACAAAACTGGGTAGTGGGCCATATTTTCCTGCCAACCCCTGAAGTAGAAAATGCTATTCTAACTATTTAGAATTGTTTTCTTGTAACAAAATGATACAAGAGACTTAAAATCTACTTTATTTATATTATTTTCTCCATGTAACTTGAGATGTAATCCATGTTTCTTAAAAATGTTCTAATTACAATTTTCTAGAAAGAGCAAGCACTTTGAAGCTCTAAGTAAGAAAAGACTATCATCGTTGTCTTTTTTTACATTTTCAAAATACTTATAACTTATTAATTTATAATGTAATTTCAGATATAGTAGCTGTAAATTCTAATGTGTTTTTCTTCTACCAAGTGCAATTGTAGTAACTGTGTTGATTTCTTTGGATCTTTTCAGATTAATGACCTCTGACTTTTTAAAGAAATCTAGTTCTATAAGGAGACCACCGTCAGCATCTACCTCTTCTCACTATTTAGGGACTTTGAAAGTCTTGGACCAAAAGCCCTCACAGAAACAGAACCTAGAACCTGAACGAGCAGATAACATAAGGGCAGCTGTTTATCAGGTAAAAAGGAAAACATTTTTTAAAAATGAAGAGTCACCTAATAAGGTTACCCGTTTATCAAGGAATAAAATGACCCTGTCAGAAATGGTGGTTTAATACTTAATTTATTGGGAAGAATGTTCCTTTATAATACCTGAGCAACCCAAAGTTTTTTTTTTTTTTTACTAAATTATTTCCTTCTAAGCTTTGCTTAACCAATCATAGCTGGTTTTTTTTATTTTTTATTTTGTAAGTTTCTTTTCTTTTTTTTTTTTTTACATTCATTTATTTTTGAGAAGCAGAGTGAGACAAAGCATGAGCAGGGGAGGGGCAGAGAGAGAAGGAGACACAGAATCCGAAGCAGCCTCCAGGCTCTAAGCAAGCAGTCAGCACAGAGCCTGATGTGGGGCTCGAACCCACAAACTGTGAGATCACGACCCGAGCCTAAGTCGGACACTCAACCGATTGAGCCACCCAGGCGCCCCCATAGCTGTTTTTAAAGAAAGAGAATATGCCATGAAAATTTATAAAATTCCAGCCAAAGCAAAAATATGGTTAAGGTCTATATATGTTTTTATGCTTTTTCTTCTTAAAATGTATGAACAAATGAACAAATGTATGAACAAATTTATGAACAAAAAGTTTTAATTTTTTTCTTTCCTAAGAATTTGTATTTGAAGTAAGCTTGCATAGCAAAAGACTCTCCTGATTTTTCCTCATTTCCAAAAAGGTCCTTTTTTTTTTTTCTTGTCTTGTTTATTACACTACATAGTACACTTTAGAAAATCGTACTTGAGAAATTTGGAGAAAAATGTGAACTTTCATGTAGCCATCATATTCAATCTTTGAATTCTGTTGTTAAATCTAAGAAAGATGACAGACATATTTTTTATTCATACTTATCTTTATATATTACAATATTATTAGAAAAAGAAAAATGATACTAGTGTATATAGAATTTCTAAATTTTGTGTTTTGCCTTTTTAAAATTTTAATCAAATATTTCAGAAACGGATAAGAATTCTAATTCATTTGGGAAACTTTGAATATCATATAGTTTCTTTCTTATTCTCACAGGAGTGGTTAGAAAAGAAAAATGTATATTTACATGAAATGCACAGAATTAAAAGGATTGAAAGTGAAAACCTAAGGATCCAAAACGAACAGGTATTCTGAAATACAGAAGTGGAAAATACTGTGGATTTTTAAGTCAGTAAAATATCTCTAAATATTTAACATTGCTAAATCTACTGTTGTTTAAATGGCAAAATAACATGCATAAGAGAATCGATTTCTGATTTTATTTCTCTGGTACTTTATACATTTTTAGTTTGATATGAATATAACCGTTTTACATGAAAACAGATACACAGAGATTTCTGTTTTTCGTACTCATTTGACCGTACTCATTGTGAACTTATTGTTGCTTGTGGACACCTGTTCACTCTTACTTCACTTTTCCTTGTGAAAAATTGACTTCAATCTTACGACTTAGCCAAGAATGTAAAGGGTCATCAGACATTGACCTCTAGTTTTCCTCTTTTCCACCTTGAATTTTATACGTGTCTTCAGGACCAACCCCTACATGAACTCTTGAGCCATATCCTTCCCGCTGTCCAGAGGTAGGCTCTTATTTCAGTACTTGAGTCTCTGCCTCTAACGCCTGCCTGGTAGTCTCCGACATGCTTAGTTCCTTCGCATCTTCTAAACTAAAAGCCCTCTACTGTGCTGTGCAATACTTCAATGGATTCAGAGAGGAACCTATTTCCCAAGTGCAGGGTACTGCATGGAGCAGCCCTGCAGGGGTGTGCCACATCCCCGTCACCACTTTTGCAGCGTTTCTCTGCTGTGCTCAGTGCCAGACACCTTCTCGTGTGATCTGCGCAACTCGGGGAGGTACGTCGTGCCTTCCCTTCTGAATCATGTTTTCTCTAAGGCTTTCTGTCGTTTAATGGTAAGCAATATTTTAGAGCAAGCCAAGAATATGGGATTAGGTGGAGGTAAGTAAAGTCATAACATACTTACCATACACTCACCCACACATTTTCCCGTCTGCACATAGTTTCAACATGTGGGCTCTGTTGTTTAGTAACAATTTTATGCTTTGATGTCAGTCAGAACTCCAGTTCAAAGCAAAAATCTGTGTGACTTGGCCAATCTACCTCACTCTGACTTACTTTATAAGCCTGTAACTTTCCTGATATCTTTCTTTTAATGGAATGTGTGTTTTTTTGAAGTTTATTTATTTATTTTGAGAGAGAGAGAGGAGGGAAAGGGCAGAGAGAGAGGGAAGGAGAAAATCCCAAGCAGGCTGTCAGCACACAGCCCAACGGCGGGGCTGTATCTCATGACCCTGAGATCGTGACCTGAGCCGAAATCAAGAGTAGGTTGCTTAACCGACTGAGCCACCCTGGTGCCCCCTTAATAGAATGTTTTATTATTAGTATTTTACAGTAGTACTTGGCCTATTAGTTTTGACAACATTTGTTCAGTACATTTCCAAAAAACAGTTCTTTCCCATGAATAGCAGATCAATATCAGATAAATGGTTTAAGAAAAGGACATTTTAAAATGCAATGAGTAAAAATAAAATTAAAATGCAATGAAAAAATCAGATGACTTTTTTTTTTTTTTTTTTGTAAATCAACTTGTCTAACCTATCCTAAATAAATTATCTTCTTTGAAAAACAATTTCTAGAAACGATGACTATGTAGGGAAGGAAATACAATCTGTATGTGTATATCGTATCGGTATCTTCCGATACTTGGCCATCTATTTACCCGCACACATCTAACTGTCTCTTATTTTTCTGAAATAGAAAAGAGCTGCTAAGAGAGAAGAAGCATTAGCATCATTTGAGGCCTGGAAGGCTATGAAAGAAAAGGAAGCAAAGAAAATCGCCGCCAAAAAAAGACTTGAGGAAAAAAACAAGAAAAAAACCGAGGAAGAAAATGCTGTGAGAAAAGGAGAGGCGCTACAGGTATGCAGGGGCTTCGGACATCTGCCTTCCTTATCCTCCCTCACTCAGCACCTGTGGGACTGATTGACTGGGCTTCTCCTTACCTGGTCACATCCACGGTCAGTAAGAAACTCGTTGTGAACTCTTTCAGGCGTTTGAACGATGGAAAGAGAAAAAGATGGAGTATCTTAGAGAGAAAAATAAAAAGGAGAAAGAATATGAAAGAGCGAAGAAGCAGAAAGAGGAGGAAACTATTGCTGAGAAAAGGAAAGATAACTTAACAGCTGTAGAGAAATGGTAATCCCAAATGAGAACTGTTTTGCTCCATTTCAAATGAATAACGCTCTAGGCTTTTAAAACATTGTTTGCTTGAAATTTACTAATGTATCGGCATCTCATTACCACAAAGATGTATTAGGAAATCTTTATTATAGCCTCTCCTTTAACCACCCAGTGTTTTGTACTGTCCTACATAGGAATGAAAAGAAGGACGCCTTTTTCAAAGAAAAGGAGAAAGAGAGAATAAATGAGAAAAGAAGAGAAGAACTGAAAAAAGCAGAGAAGAAAGATAAAGACAAGCAAGCTATTGATGAATATGAAAAATGGCTGGTAGGTATTGTTTGTTAATGCACCTGTGTCTTATTAATGTACTTTATTCATGACTTCTCTGTGCCTAATTCTAGTTCTTTTTGCCCCTGCCTGCTGCCATTTCTACTCAAAGCTGCCTTGTTGAATCTGTTCTCTCCCTATGTCTATCATATTGCCTTTGATTTACTCATTTCTGTTAACGCTTCTACTATTCCTTCAAGCACTCAGGCGTAAGCCTTCAGGCATGATACTCTTCCTTACCCGCATTCCCAGGGTTAGTCACTTACCAGTCATGCCTAGTCTTCCTTTGCAATGACTCTTAGGTGTAAAATCACGGAAAGCTGACAAGTGCACTGCTGAAGGACTTGTCAGCTTTTAGGTGGGACTTGTCATGACACATAGTAATACTGAATTGAACGGTGAGAAAGTTATTCCACTTTTTAAATTCTCTTTTGCTCTTTCCAATGACCTCGAGGAGAAAGTCTCATTTTGGTGCTTTTTAACGAAAGAAAGCAAATAAGAAGTTCGGGAGGAAAATGTCTACCTGGACTTAACATGTTTCTGTTTTTTAAATATTTTTCTTCTGTTTTAGTCTACTTGTGTTTATAGTTCCTTTTCATTGATGTTAAGCAAAATACTGTTTTCCGTTTTAAAATATCATCATATATATACGTGTTTATCAATTTTTGACTAGGTAACGTGTTCATATGAAAAGCACTTTACATCGGTAGGTGGCACATTCACGCGGGTAGTTAGCACCTCCATAGGTGGCACATTCATGTGGGTAGTTAGCACTCCGCCTGCTGCAGCAATCACAAAGTGTAAAAGTTGCTCCACAGGGGCATAGCATCCGGTAGGGCTCTCTCCAGTAAGATTTCTTATAAACTTTTTGAATTCATGTCAATGTGCTAGTTAAAAATACTGTTCAGGGTATTTTGTGGTTGTATTTCTCTGGTTAGGACTGACTTTTAGCATCTTTTCATTTGTGGAAGGGTCACTTGTCATTTTTTTTTGTAAACTGTTAATCCATAGACTTTGCACATTTTTCTGTTGGTCTTTTTCATATTAATTTTCAGAAGCTTTTTTATACACTAGGGAAATAAGCCTATTTCTGGTAGGAGTTACAACCACTTTTTCCCATGGTTTTGTTGATCTCTCAACTTTGCATATAGTATTTTATGCGATGAACAATTTTGTTTTAGCTTCTGGTGTCAAATTTATCAGTCTTTTGAGTTCTATTTTCAGGCATAGTTGAAAAGACTTTCTTCATGACTTGAAGTTAAATAAAGTGCTCTCATTTTTCTTCTAGTAACTTTATGATTTTAATATCTTGACATTTTAACATTTGACCAGCTTATAATTTATCTTGCTCGTGATGGGATATATGATTCCAACTTTATTTTTTCCAAACACATCTCCTATAAAAAAGCCTTTTACCCAATGATTTGAGGTACTGCCTTTGTTATCTGATACATTCCCGGAACTTAGGATCTGTTTCTTCTCTTCTTTTTTTTTTAATGTTTATTTATTTCTGAGGGGGGGGGGGGGGGGGGGGGGAGAGAGAGAGAGAGAGAGAGAGAGAGAAACAGAATATAAGTGGGGGAGGGACAGAGAGAGAGGGAGACACAGAATCCGAAGCAGGCTCCAGACTACGAGCTGTCAGCACAGAGCCTGACACGGGGCTCAGACTCACAAACCATGAGATCATGACCTGAGCTGACGTTGGACGCCCAACTGACTGAGCCACCCGGGTGCCCCAGGATCTGTTTCTTGACTTTCTGTTCCATGGGTCAATCTCAGATCTCACTGTACATATTCCATATACTGTTTCATTGTCAGGACTTTATATGTTTTCATATCTGTTTTGTTTAATCTTCCTTCATAGCTCCACTTTCAAGTATCTATTATTATTTACTTTTTCACATAAACTTTAGAATCAACAGTAGCTAGAGAAACATTCAGGACACAAGGCAGACTATGTAAAGATAAGATAAAAACATGAAGCATTTAGGAATAAACTTAAGAAACGTGCAAGACAAAGACAACTATGAAGAAAATTTTAGAACACTCCTAAAGGACACAAATGAAGACTTGAGAACATGGATCAAAACTGCTCTTGGATAGAAACACTCAGTCTTATAATGATGTTATAGATGTCAGTTCTCCCTGCAGTAATTTACAAATTTAATGCAATCCTAATAAAAATAGCAACAGAATTTATTATTGTTTATGTGTTGACTTTCGTGCAGCTTTATGCCAGTTTCAGGCAGAAAAACAGTAAGGAATAAGGTGATCAAAATTGGTTTAATGGTTTGAATGAGGAAGGTAGTGTTTCGTGATGGCTTTCTTAAACTTTTTAAAAAAAATTTTTAATGTTTATTTTTGAGAGAGAGAGGGGGGTGGGTAGGGCAGAGAGAGAAGGAGACACAGAATCCGAAGCAGGCTCCAGGCTCTGAGCTGTCAGCACAGAGCCCTATGCAGGGCTCAAACCTACGAACTGTGAGACCACGACCTGAGCCGAAGTTGGACGTTTAACTGACTGAGCCACCCAGGCGCCCCTTCCTTAAACTCTTAAATAGTGCTTGGTTCTAAGAAAAATGAAAACTCTTCATAGATCAAGGAGACATACACTGTGTGCTAGTATCACTTGTAGCAACTAAATGTACGTGTTTAAGTTTTCAGTTTTATTTTCACTTATTCTTGAAAATGGAATAGAATCTCCTTAATGACTAAGCCACAGTTAGGTACATTGTGTTTTATTACAGTACTTAGTCACTTTCTCATCCTGATCAGTCCTCTAGAGAACAAAAACTCATCAATCAAAGATGTACGATAAAAATGACTTGTTTTGATGTCAGTATAACCTCAACAAATATAATGCTACTTATAAAAACATCCGTATACAATATGTTACAGAACTACTCCTCCATTTTACCAATCTCTTATTAAAATTTGTTTGCAGATAGTTTGGAAAAATACCTCTATTTAGAAGTCTAAGGACTTTCATTTTAATGTAAAGTTACGTGTCAAAATTTTGTTATAAAATCTAATTTGAGTAGTGAGCATTGGATGAGTTATTCTTTTAGGGGAAAGTTATAGCCAAAGATCAGTAAGACTCTCTTCTTTACGCTGGTTCCCAGATTAATTAATAGTTGCCTTTAATAAGAAAATGAATAAAAAGTTCAGTCTCCAACAGACAACAGTCAGAAGGACTTTATAACAAGGTTCTTTTAATTTTTAATTATTGCTTGAGTAATATTACCAATAATTAATTATTACTCAAGATAACATTACAGATCATCTGAATTGATATTAAGGTTGATAGTTGCTTATTTCCTATTCTGACCTTTTTAGTATCTACCAGTAAGAACAAACTTGTTTCATGTTTCCCTCTCTCTCCCCATGTTAAATGGAACAGACAAAAAGAGGTTTGGTCAGTTTCTGTGGACACAGCCTAGTCTTTGCTTTTCTGCTACCTAGCAAGAGGGTCTGCCTCCCTCTGAGATACTAAAATGATTGACCGTGACTCAATTATAGTTTTTTTTGTTGTTTTCTCAATTAAGATTCTGAAAGGAGATTCCCTCTTTGCTTTAGTAGGACTAGTAGGCATGCAAACATTTTCATGATCTGGAGCAGGGTGTTAAAATAATTTCATACCTCTCTATTCTTTTCGTTTTATGTGAATAATTGTATGTCGATGGAAACCTTGCGTTACCGTATTCTCCTTGTGACATCTATCAGTTCCACACAGGTACGGGTAAAAGAACCATAGACACCTAATAATTTACCAAAAATGCTGTCCCTCCCAAGCTGCCCAGTCTGCAGAGGCAGTGTTGTTTAAGGGTTCCTGGGTACTGCTGCTCCTTGAGAAAATCACCAAGGTGAGGAAACCACCCAACTTTCAGGTGTTAGCAGAGACTTGGAGAAATGGAAAGACAATCTGAGCTGCAGGGTGAAAGGAGCGAGAACTGTTAACATTTCAGGTAGTCCTAGATTAATATCTAGATTTCATGGTATATCGCTTCTCGGCCTTTTGGCTAAGATCAAGTGTAGATTTCATGGTACTTCCCACATACTCAGTCATCTCTTTGACGGGTATGTGTACGGGGAAACAGAATGGTTCGAAAATCCATCTGCTTTCATGAAAATGTGAGATTCTGGAAGGTAATATTTTCAAATAAGATGAGGGTCAGAACTGTTCCCATCAAGCAGTAAAATAAAAACTTACCATTCCATTCACCCAGAAGCCAGCGTTCTCGCCTGGATTATTCCCACCACTTCCCAGGATATGTAGCCCTTAATCCCTCATTTGCCTCCAGAGGTGGTCCCACATTTCACTGCTTTTTCTACAGCTAAACTTCTAAAGGTTTATTTACACTTCTTAGTTCTCCATACCCTTTTCACCCTCCACACACTCCGAGCTTGTCTCTTTTGCCATTGTGTTACAGAAACTACGCTTTGACAGTTAGTTTTGCAGACCATGTAGCCATCCAATGTGTTGTTTTCTGCCACATTCCCCGGACCTCTCAAACATTCTAGATAGTCGCATCCTCCTTCTTGCAGCCATCTTCTCCCCTGGGTGCCCTGTTCCCCTGGTTTCTCTCACTTCCCGGCCTCCCTTCCCAGCGTCACTTGTTGACTTCTCTTCTCTTACATATGTTCCAGTTGTTACTGTGGCCTGCGGGCCCCACCGCACCTCACTGTCCTGTCTTTATTCTCACCTGGCACCCCCTTCCCATCTTCCCAGTTTGAGTCACGCTGGCTCTCTCGTTTCTCCTCACATCCCAAGGTTCTCTGACTTGTCTGAGCCCTGACATATACTGTTCCCTCTGCTTGAAATGCTCTCTCCCCATCGCGTATCACAAGTGGCTTCTCTTACCCATCTTGTCTCACTCACAGTGACATTCCTGAGTCCACTTTTCTTTGCAAGTACTCCCTTTTGCTCTTTAACAATCACAACGATTTTTTCATGATGTTCCATAGAAATTCTCACAACTCGAAATGATCTGTGGTTTATTTGATTGTTTATTAACTGCCTATTTTGAAAATCCCCTGAGGGACAGGGACCAAATCGGTGTGTTTGGATTTTAGAATCACTTTATGCATGGCCCTCACTATGCTACTTGACCCAGAGTAGGATCTCAGTGCTTAAAAGGTGAATGAGTAAACATAAATCAAAGCAGTATAGTACCAAATATTAGACCCCCCAGGACCCCTCAGAACCTGTTACAAGTAAGGATATGCTATATAATAAAGTAACGCAAATTAATACATGCAGGGAAATTATAATTTGGTTATTTGTGTGTCATTTGGACATAAAATCCCTTCAGAAAATTACCCTACAACAATAGAAACTCCAAAAGAACTAAAGCAATGAATATAAAATGCCAAACAATAGAAGAACCAAAAGAAAATAAAACAGTATCAAGTCTCACAAGATAAGATGCTTTTCTAAACCTAGAAGTGCTATGGAAATAACAAAGGAAAACATGAACAGATATGAAATTTAAAATCATTAATGCATTAACATAAAAAGTCAGTGTAGGTGCTGCTTGGTGAATTCCTACAGCAGCTTTGAAAAATAAATTATTTCCCAGTAAAGTTGAACATAGTCAAACCCTACAAACCAATTTTACTCCAAGCATGTACATGGAAAGAAAATCTTGACTTATAAGTACAAGGAATCAAACAAGGATGTTTATAACATGGTCATTGCGTGGAAAAAAAAAAAAAAAAAAGGAACATCATTCTTTCACAACAACAACAACAAAAATTGATTAGTTGTGATAAGTTGCTATGCTGGAATTCTAGGAGTATTCTATGGAATATCAAGGAACTAGAGTTATACCTCATATAGCTGGATCTTGGAAATATTAAGATGAATAAAAGAGGATGTTGCAAAAAATATATAGTGTGTTCCCTTTTATTATAAATTGTAAAAACATGCAAAAAAAGTTACTTATTGGGGGATTAATACATACATGATAAAAGTACTACATATTATAATAAAATATTACAATAAAATTAAGAGATACACTGGAATGATAAGCATCGAATTCAGAGCAATGGATACCTCAGTGGGGTGGAGAGGAAGGACTGTGATAAGGGAATGAACACCGAGAGCTTCAAAAGTATTGGTCATGTTTTCTTTTAGAAGGCAGATAGCGGGTTCACAGGTTTTGACTGTATTACTCTTTAAACAGTTGTCACGGCTGAAATATTTCTTATTTTTTATTTTATTTATTTATTTATTTTGGTAAAAAGGACTAAAAGTAACATAGATAAAATGTTTGCTGCAAAGATAATATTTACTGTATGAAACTCTGCAGGGGGCGCCTGAATGACTCAGTCGGTTAAGTGTCTAACTCTTGATTTCGGCTCAGGTCATGATTTCATCATTCACGGGTTCGAGCCCCGCATTGGGCTCTGTGCTGGCAGCACGGAGCCTGATTCTCTGTCTCCCTCTCTCTCTGCCCCTCCCCAACTCATGCTCTATGTCTCTCAAGATAAATAAATAAATAAATTCTGAAAAAGGTGTTTATGATATCCATATCGATGAGCCAAATAATTGAGAAAAAAATTCACTTAAAAGTGCTAAAGAAATCAAAATGTGCTCAAACTCAATAATAAGCAAAGAAACATGAGACTTAGCTTTCAACTATTTATGAAAATTTTGAAGTATCCCTGCTGCTATGGCAGATTCAACTTTTGCACCCAGTAAATTTAGTTCTGAGAATCTGTTCTCAGAAAGTCATCCACCGACCTCTAATAATTATTCTCTTTGAGTTATGGAATTTTAGGGTTTTTTCCCATTTTTCACAATTTTATTTAAATATTATCACTTTTAATATTAAAAAATAAGTGATTAAGTGGTGTATTAGTTCCTGTTGGTAGTATTCTTTATAAGCAATATTCTCTAGCTACTGTTCCTTTATAAACAATTAAATCGGAAATGACATTTAAATCTCCTGTAATGGATTATTTTGTTCTTCAATGAGCAACTTGATTTGAAAATAATGTTCATATATGTATGTAAATTTACAGTGTTCTGTTTTCTCTTTAGGAAAAGAAAGAAAGGCAGGAAAGAATTGAACGAAAACAGAAGAAACGTCATTCCTTTCTTGAAAATGAGGCACTTCCTCCCTGGAGCCCTCCAAGTCGAACTGTGTTCTCAAAAGTGTTTTGATAATTCTCATTCTTACGTGAGATGTAGTTATTTATCAATTCACTAATTTTAGCCGTGAGTTTGAAACTATTTATTCAGTTAGTTAGAAGAGTTCTATGTTATTAAACGCCAGCCATTTCCACTCACTGTGGATAAGATGCTTTGGAGTTTAATCAATGAAATAATTGAAGGCATTTTTCTTGGACCGTAGATAAGCTGCCTCAAATGAGAAGCTAATAATCAGATCGCTCTTACCGTTAAAAGAACCCTTTATCATGTCTTTGTAATTGTTACAATCAAGTGACCCATGACCACTTTCAGCCGTGCCCGGTATTGAAGTGTGTGTATTCCCCAGAATAAAGGAAACCATTTAGGTATGACAATCATAGAAATAATTGAATCATTCTGTGAATGATTGTCCACCTAGATTCAGGTTTTAAAAGGAATCATTGCTGGCAGTACGCATGTATTATTTTTTCCAAAACTTATCTTTAACTTGAGTGGTTGTACTTGCACTGTACAAGTTACAGTTTTGGTCCGGTGAGGCAGAAGCTCAGTAGAACTCTAATCCTCCAGGCATTCTATTTAAGGAGTATGCCTTATGTTTTAATATGAGTGTATCTGTCCCAGATTTCCATGACAATCATAGACATAGGCATTTGAGTAGACCTCTCAAATTTGTCCTCTAAATTCTATCTCACTTTATTATTTCGGTGATATCAAAAGATATCCGTTTCTTGGCAGTGAAATACTCACACAATTGAGATGGAAATTCCACACGAGTTCAAGGTCATTATCACTGTTATTATTTTCCAGATTTAAGCCATATAGGTGATAAAGGCAATATTTGACCTCTTAACCTATTCTAGATTCTTATAGCTTATATTTAGAAGACAGCTGTATAGGAAGGTAACTTGTAGAAAATGCCCAAAGAATCTTTATTTATTTATTTGATCTGTGCATATCTTTATATTAATTGGACTCATACTTGAACTGGTCAGCTAATTTATCACAGACCAAATGTATGCTCTCAGAGTTGTGATACTACTTTAGCCAATGATGGGATGCAATGATGGGTGAGAATATAATTACTTTTTATTAAGCACCTATTGTATGGTCTCTTCTGGGTCTTTACAAATGTTAATTCTTTGCAACAAGTATTCAACGCAGGTATTATTTTTCAGATTAAAAATGCTGAGACTCAGAGAAGTAACTTGCCATACATTTAGCATGTGACATTTGAGATTAGAATTGAGTAAGTCTTCCTCCCCCCAGAATCAATAGGCTCATTTTTATGCTCTGTATTATATCAACTTTATAAACACATTTTACCTCTCAGATCCTAAAATCGTGCATTGTTACTTAGAGCTTGTATTTCCTTTTAAGAAATATCTGTTTGTTATCAGAGATGGTGAACTTTATTAGATCTATAAAATGAAAGAAGATTTCATAATATGTAAAGAATTAGTCAAATGCCTTGTATGTAGTATTAGAATGTCAGGAAACCCAGCAGGTAGTGGAACATAGGCTTTTGAGATAGTCACTCAGAAGGTCCCACTCTGAGGATTAGGCTGGCTGCAGTGCGTTCAAGATAAGAGACATCACAGATCACTAGATCACATCAGTGCTACAGGTAGTTGTGTTTTTTTTGTTTTTTGTTTTTTTTTTAATTATAAACAAAACTAGAAGCCTTTTTATACTGCCAGGAACCAGGAGAATACTTCATGAAATTGAAACTATTATCACCAATGTGTATTATCAATATGGGATTTAGCTCCTCTGTTTTTCACCAAATAGATATATATAGTGCCTACCAGGATGAATCGTTGTTTATGGTATCTAATTAGCTATTCAGAGCTAAGAAGGTATTTGCAAATTCCAGGAAAGTTAAAGGAAAAAAGGTCAGGGATATGAGATCATAAATGCATATGTCATAAATTTCACATTAAATGTTTACACTTCCCAATTATTTTCTTCTTCATTATCATTTAGTGGCTTGCTATCATCGCTTCTTAGTTGCAGGAGCACTGAATGAAGTTAGTAATTAATGTAAAGCATATGGCACATAATAAGGACTTAATAAATGTTCATTTTCACTTACTTACTTCCATAAGCCCTGCATTTCCCCACTTCATGTATGTGAGGAGAAGGTCAACACGGATGGAATTGATAATGGTTATTTGACTTACACGTTCTTAGCATGCAAGAAGAAATCTCCACTTTCCTGGCCAGTCTGGTCATCAAAAGAGAATATGGAGGTGAGTTGGATTAGAGACCTCCTAAAAAGAAATCTAAAGAAATCTAAATCTTAGCACTGCTTGTGAAGTAGAATGAAATGGGAAATTGAGGTGTTTGCGAAGACCCAGCAATTCATTTCCCTCAGTGGGGAATTTTGTCTTAACTACGATAAATAATAAATTACTTCCTGTTTACAGTAACACCTGCTGATCAGTTATCTAGTTGAATGAAATCCTCTCTTCTTCCCGTAGCAAAAATAAAGCTGAGTTTTAAGAGCTGGATGAAAGTAAAGTACTGTTGACTTTCTGAGATCCAAAGGAGAGAATCCAACCTGGTAATATTCTCTTGAATGCATTTATCTATTTAAGGGGTATGATTTTCCCATATATCCTTTAAAGTATCAAATATCAATACATTTGCTCATCAAGTTTTCATTAATTTATAATAGGGAATTCAAATTAAAGACACTAAAAGCGTATAGATTTTCAGACTAAAATTCTACTTTTGTAAACTGTATTGATCACTTGAATGCTAACACCTCAAAGTACAGAAAATAAGAATTTAATGAATATTTTGTAATATGACTGAAAACAATTTCCCTAGAAATTGGCAGATTAATACAAAAATAAAATTGTATACAGAATGTATTTTCCCCGTAACAAGCAAGAAAACAGTAGTGCGTTCTATAAATAGAGAAAAACTATATGGCATTTTAGATCAGTAGGAAGTGGCAGTTTTCTTAAAGAAAATAAGAACCATTCAGGGATAACAATTTTCCAGTGGTTTGTATTGCATCCTGTTTTGAAAATGTTAGTAGTTCATTTATTGTTCTAAATAGTATTGAAACTGATGTCTCACTGTTGCCAAAGCGGTAGCTGAAAATAGTTAAGTGTTCCCAGTTGTATATACCTTGGAGTGATAAAACTATGTATCTGGAAGGGTTTTAATAATTTAATAAAGTTGGCCCAAACACTATTTCTAAGTTGAATGACTACTTTGACTTGCCCAAGCTCAGATCACTAACCATAAGAATCCAAAGTTAGAAATCAGGTGTCCAGTTTTCCAGTTGTAATCAGCCCGCCATTCCACAATTTTGAGATCTGATAAAACTTTCACACTAACTTTTGTAGCCATGGTAATTATCAACTTAGTTCATTTTGATTCTCTCCAATGGTCCCTTATTCTTCCAGTGCCTTCTCCATAACTCCACCAGATCAAAGCTCTTTGGGCACCTCCACCACTATTTCATGGGTGGGGGGAGTACTGAAGTTTCTGAAGCTCTGGGTCACAGGCTACAGTAAAATGGAAAAAAAGGAATTTCTCAAAATGGGAGAAATTGCATGTTAGCCAAAGTAGGTCCCGAGAATAAACTAGTACAGAAAACAAATTTTCCTGATGTAATCTTGGCTCTAATTTCAGTAGTGCTATATTAAAAGGTATTTAAACCCATATGCTTCCATTCTACACAAAGCAAAGATATTACCAATTGTCCTGCTTCCTAGGTACATTGGCTGACAGAATAATGAATGCTATGTAAATGCTTAACTAGAGACTTCCCTGAATTCTTTTTATTTTAAAATTTCTTGTGATTTGATTATTTTGGAACATGTTACATGTAATTGTATAATGTTAATTAAATTATTGGTATTAAATTTAGGATGTTTAAGAATTACTTGAGGAGATGTATTTAATGTCTGCTTTTTAGTAGCATACTTCATGTTCTGCTTAATTAAAGTTAATCATTAAAGATTTATTTTATTGGGTCCTGTTATTTATTGATTGTGCCAAATTTCATTTCATAACGTTGAAAAATGTGGTGTGAGTTTTATTTGTGGGCTAAAGGTGAAATGATCATTGTCATTTGCAGCAACATGGATGGATCTAGAGAGTATAATACTAAGCGTAATAAGCCAGAGACAGACAAATAGCATATGATTTCACTCATATGTGGAATTTAAGAAAGAGAATGAATTGAACAAAGAAAAGAAAGAAGAAAAAAAAAAAAGACAAACCAAAAAACCAGACTCTTAACTATAGAGATCAAACAGATGGTTACCAGAAGGGAGGTGGGGGGCAGGGGCAAGGATGGGGGAAATTGGTGAGGGGGATTAAGAGTACACTTATGATGAGCACTGAGTAATGTATAGAATGGTTGAATCACTATATTGTACACCTAAAATTAATATAACACTATGTTAACCACACAAAAGTTTTTTTTTAAGATGAAATAATTATATTATGATGATGTACCTTTTATTAGAAATGACTGAAATTTTGAAAAAAAAAATTTGGATATAAACTTTTTTTTACTTGAAATACTACACAAATTACAAAGGTAATGTAATTATAAAATTATCAAATAATTAGAAAGTGCAGCATCACCTGGGTGGCTTAGTCGGTTGAGCATCTAACTCTTGATTTCAGCTCAGGTTATCATCCTAGGGTGGTGGGATTGAGCCCCACATCGGGCTCTGCCCTGAGCGTGGAGTGGAGCCTGTTTGGGATTCTCTCTCTTTTTCCCTCTGCCCCCTGACTTGTGCACGCTCTCTCTCTCTCTCTCTCTTAAAATAATAATAATAAGTGCAAATAGCAAAAATAACCCACATTCCCATCTCCCCGAAACATTCATAGTTAACATACTCTGTACTCTCCCAGCTTTTAATTTCCAGTGCATTTTTTCTTGTAGTTGAAATTAAGCTGAGAATGAAGAAGGCAGAGATATAGTTCCCTCTATCTCTGTTTTCCTCCGTGTCTATCTCTGTCTCTGTCTCTCCCATGCTACCTATATGTGTTGTATTTCTATATTTTCTCTCTCTCTACATATAGAAATAGAACACATACACATAACATGCATATATACAAACTTTTTTTTTTATTCCTTAAAATAGAGATCAAACTGTGTATTTGGTTACCAGAATTTACCGCTCAACAATATATAATGAACATATGAACATATTTCCATATGACATATGTCCATATGACATCTCAGGATGTCACGGATCACTTAGATCCCATCAAATTACCAATAAATAAAGGAAATTTCATAAATAAAACTAGAAACCTTTTTATATTGCCAGAACTACAAGACATGGAACGAAGTTACTTAATGGGTATGGAAATTCAGTTTTGCAAGGTGAAAGGACTTCTGGAAATTGGCTTCATGACAATTCGAGTGTGCTTAATGCTACTGAACTGTGCATTTAAAAATGGTTAAGATGGTAAATCTTGTGTCCATTTTACTACAATTTTTAAAACACTGCACAGCAAAACAAAACAGTGACTCATTCATCTATATGAATATAGATATATGAATATGAATATGAATATCTATATGAATATAGATATAGAGAGATATAGAGATATATCTCTATAGAGATATATATAGAGAGATATATATAGATATAGATATAGATATAGATATATATAGAGAGAGATATATAGAGAGATATATAGAGATATAGATATATAGAGAGAGATATAGATATATATCTCTATATATAGATATATAGAGAGATATATATATCCCTATAGAGATATATAGAGATAGAGAGAGAGAGATATATAGAGATATAGAGATATAGAGATATATCTCTATAGAGATATAGAGAAAACTTCTCATTACAGATATGTCTTTTCTTTTGGTCTGATCAGATCGACTTACTCATCCCACACGACTCATCCTTGATTCAATTACAGTTTTGAGGACTGTCCTAGCTGCTAGGCTTAAACCGAGATTGACCACTGAGTAGAAAAGCAACATTTCCACCACACCTTCTAATAACTCCTTTCAGATATTTTGTCTTGGATATTCTTCTTGCCCACTTCATTTTTGAGATAAGCTTTAGGGTTCTTTCTAAGCTTTTAAAACAAAATTATTGGTAGAATTGCGATAAGCATGCATGAGTAAGAAAACCTTTTGGTTTAAAAAAAAAACAGAATGAAACCAATCCCTTTCTGAGACTGATTAATGTTCACTCACATTTTTGTATGTGTAGCCATTTAACTCTTAAAATTAATGAACTCTATGGTGCTCATGGATTCCCTTTAGGGAAAATCCACTGTGATCCTACACACACCCAGAGTAACTCAGTTACTTTCTTTTCTACACTGTTTCCCTGCCTTAAATAACTCTTATTGAAGGTCTCACCTTTGTACTTATATATGTATATGTAATTCCCCAACTTAAATGAGAGCTTTAGGAGGACGGAACTATATTTTACACATCTTGGTATTTCTACTTTTTCAGTGGTGTCTGGATGAATATTTCTTGGCTGATTAAAGGGCAAGTTAAAAACAGAGTATAAAAGGGGCGCCTGGGTGGCTCAGTCTGTTAAACATCCAACTCTTGATTTCAGCTTAGGTCATGATCTCACAGTGGTGAGATCAAGCCCTGCATAGGGCTCTGTGCTTGGCATGGAGCTTTCTTAGGATTATCTTTCCAGCCGTCTCTGCCCTCACCAACCCCCCCAAATAAAAACAGAATATAAAGCATTGCATATGTTTCTCGTAATGTATATATATATGTGCATATATGTATATAGTACATATACGAGCTAGGACCCTATTATTTGATGCAATTATATAAATTATTTTATATATAATTAAAATGGCTGGACATCTGGATGGCTCAGTCAGTTGAGCATCTGACTTCGGCTCAGGTCATGATGTCATGGTTTGTGAGTTCAAGCCCCGTGTTGTGCTCTGTGCTGACAGCTCAGAGCCTGAAGCCTGCTTTGGATCCTGTATCTCCCTCTCTTTTCTGTCCCTCCCCTGCTCATGCTCTGACTCTCTCTCTCTCAAAAATAAACAATAAACATTATTTTTTTATTAAAATGGCATTAAAATGAGTGTTATAATGACTATTGCAAATAGTTTAAAATTTTATTTTAGATACGACATAATTTTTTCAGTCCCAAACAAAACAAAAATTTTAAAAATGGAAGCTCTGTGTGTGCATATATGTGTATGTGACTGCATTAAGTTGGAAAAGTTCATATATATTCTAATATTTACAATTAAATAGGCTGAGCCCTATCAAGAGAACTCTTCTTTCTTTCTTGCTATCCTTCCTATGGTAATATTAAGCAACAACAATGAAAAGGAAGGAAGGAAGGAAGGACGGGAGGAGAGAGAGAAGGAAAGAAGGAAGGGAAGGAAGGAAGGAAAGAAGGAAGGGAGGGAGGAAAGAAGGGAGGGAGGGAGGAGAGAGGGAAGGAAGGAAGCAAGCAAGAAGGAAGGAAGGAAGGAAAGGAAAGGAGGGAGGAAGGAAAGAAGGAAGGAAGGAAGGAAGGGAGGGAGGAAGGAAAGATAGCAAGCAAGCCCCGGGCTCACTAGCTCATTCAGGCTGAAGGATGAATCTTGGTAGAATAATCTTTTAACTAAAGCTTAAATTCAGATATGCCAAGTGTGGGTGCTGAACCATACTCTGCAGAGAGGTCTCAGTCCTGGTGAGTGGAGTGCATGGTCACTCTGTGGCTACATTGAGTGTCATTACTAGATTTAGAACTCAGAGCTACACCTTTAAAGCTTGTGAGTATGATCACAAGGCTACCAGACGTTGATTGCTCCATATCAAAGCTGCTGGTTTATCAAGCAGTGAACAAGCTGCCAGTGTGTGAGACTCTTCTATGAACCTTAGGGATTTGGCAGTAATAGCCCCTTCTTTCAAGTAATTTACAGTGAGGTCAGGAGGAGGCGAACAAAAATCACATGAACAAATATACAAATGAAATAATTCCAGTCTCGGATAAACTCTATGAAGAAGGTAAAATAGTTTAATGTGATAGAGCGTGACCGAGAGGTGGAAGGTTGCTTTTCAGCAGGAAGGTTAGAGGAGGCATCTCTGAAGAAAAAGATATTTGAGTCATAACCTGAAATGAGAAGAAAGCAACTCTGGGATGACTTGGAAAACCAGCCCAAGCAGCAGGTGCATTGAGTGTAGAGGCTTTGAGGAGGGTAAATGCCAACATGGTGGGTGGTGAACAAGAAGCAGAGAGGAAGGAAATGAGGCCAGAGAGGAAGGAAGGTTCTAGATTAGGTAGAGAGTCTGAGGCCATTTTAAGAAGTCTGTATTCTATTCCAAGTGCAATGGAAGAGTGTTAGTTGGGGGCTGAAGAGATGTGACATTGTTCTAAGTGCAATAGACGCACTCTCAGTTTCATGGAGGAAAACTATTAATTATAAGGGAAAGGGAATATAAAGAATTAAACAATTATAGTCAACATAAAGGGAGAGAAGTATAGAGAAAAACAAAGAAGGCTTAAAACATCAACTGGGGCACTTACAACCTCCAACCTTCTGTATGAGGAAGCCCCACAGTGAAGAGCCTGGTTGGAGTCCCAACTGAGGGTCCTGGTTGGAGCATCCTGTCCTCAGGTGAGGCTTCCAGCTAGCTATTCCTGCCAGGGCAATATATATACTACCCGTGTGTGATTTATGGTTAGTCATTATGTGTGCCGAAGTGCAGTCCCAAATGAGCTGGTTTTTCTGTTTCTGAAATCTTAGGAGCCTGGGCGTCCTCCCTAATTTATTCCAGGGGGCCGGCCTCATCTGGCTCAAGGAGGTGAGGCACATTAATCCTTCTTGGCAACAGGAACAAAGAGCCAGTTCTGATCCCAAGGCCAGATATGGAGTATAAGCCAACACGCACCCCTCCAACCCCCCCCCTCCATGATAGTGTATGTGCAGCTCTAGGCAGAAATACATGACAAGTCGCACAAACAGCTTCTATACAGAACAGACATACACTTACAAAAGTTCTTGGGCCTCCTGAGTGGCTCAGTTGGTTGGGTGTCTGACTTCAGCTCAGGTCATGATCTCACAGTTTGTGGGTTCAAGCCCCATGTCGGGCTCTGTGCTGACAGCTCAGAGCCTGGAGCTTTGCTTTGGATTCTCTCTCTCTCTCTCTCTCTCTCTCTCTCTCAAAAATAAACATTGAAAAAAAATTCTCTTAGGCTACTATGAGGGCTAACTCACTGGGAGGTTTCCTTACTAGCCCAGATAAGGATTAATGGAGACTTGGTCTGGTGTTGTAGCAGTGGAGGTAATAAAAAGTGGTTGGACAAATTTGGGGATGCAGGATATGGGAAGTGGCTCATAGATTTGTAAGGATTGATGCCAGAAGTCTCTGAGCCTAGTGAAGAGATTAGGGAATGGAGAGCTGATTGATCCCAGTTTGTGTCTGGCCCTAGATGCTCTTTAATTAGCACGTACCATACAGAACCCCATGGCACACTCAAAGTTCCAGAAGGTTTCTGTAGTTCAAGTGGGCTGATTGACTTCAAGCATGGGCCGTGATCTGTACCAGGAAGCAACCATATCCCAAGACAACCCATGCCCAGTGTTGACCCCAGACACAAGGCCAACCACCACTTCTCTTGCTATTTGGAAAGCCTTTTTTGCCTTCTCCTACCAGGCTGAGCAGGAGCCACTTCAGTACATCGTGACAAGGGGTAATTAAAAAGAAGTATCTCTGTGTCTGTACTTCAGGAAGTTGTTTGGCTCTTTGCCACTTTCCTCGCCTTTTTTCGACAACTTTCCAATTTTGCATACTAATAAATATTTATGAAGGTCACTGTCAAGCAAAACACAAACGCAAACTTAATAATGTATCCCAGAGCGAATAGCTGATAGATTCACAAAGCACTAAACTCACAAGTGTGGTGTTGTGGTAATGAGAAATAAATATTTGGTATTCATTTCTGGCACAGAGCTCCTAAAACTCTTGGAATTACTTAAGAGAGCAACATAGGTGTCTTTTGTTATGCTAATGAGGTGACTGTACTTTAGAATGCGGGCTGGTTGCTAGGAGACCCAACCCGTGATTAGAGGGTTGGAACTTTCAGGTGTACTCCAGGGAGGGGAGGGGGCTGGAGGTTGAATCAACTAACTGCCAGCAACTGAAGATTTAATCAGTCATGTCTTGGGTAATGAAGCGTCCATAAAACCCCAAATGAATGGGGCTTGGAGAGATTCCAGGTTGGTGAACGCATGGAGATTTGGAGGGAGTAGTACGCTGGGATAGGACATGGAAACTCGGCGCTCCTTCCCCATACCTTACCCTATGGATCTCTTTCTGAATCCTCAGGCAGTTCCTGAATTACAGCTGTTTATAATACACCAGTAATCTAGTAAGAAAATGTTTTTCTGAGTTCTGTGAGCCACTCTGGCAAATTAATCAAACCCAAGGAGGGGGTCATGGGAACCTCCAATCAGAAGCACAGATGATAAATAACCCGGGTTTGCAACTGCCTTCTGAAGTGATGGTATGGTGGTTGGGGGAAGGTGGGGAGAGTCATGTGGGACTGAGCTCTTAACCTGTGGAACCTGATGCTCAATGGGTACATGATGTCAGAATTGAGTTAAATTGTAGAACACTCAGGTGGTGTTACAGAATTGCTTATTGATGGTGTGGAGAAACCTCCACACAATGGAATTAAGGTACAGAATCCATTTAACAAGGTATAAAAGAATATACATTCAAAAATGTCTCCCTTTGGGGAGGTTAGGTGGCTCAGTCGGTTGAGCGTCTGACTTTGGCTCAGGTCATGATTTTACAACTTGTGAGTTCAGGTCTTGTGTCAGGGTTGCTGCCATCAGCATAGATCCTGCTTTGGATTCTCTCTCTCTCTCTCTCTCTCTCTTTCTCTCTCTCTCTCTCTCTCTGCCCCTCCCCACCTCACGTGTGCGCTCTCTCTCTCTCTCTCTCAAAAATAAAATAAACATTAAAAAAGAATGTCTCCCTGGGTGCCTTTGTGGCTCAGTCGGTTAAGCATCCAGTTTTGGCTCAGGTTATGATCTTGTGGTTTGTGAGTTCAAGCCCTGCCGTTGGGCTCTGTGCTGACAGCTTGGAGCCTGGAGCCTGCGTCAGGATTCTGTGTCTCCTTCTCTTCCTTCTCTCTCTGCCTCCACCGCCCCCACCCCACCTGGCACTCACGCTCTTGCTCTCTCTCTCTCTCTCTCAAATAAATAAACAGTAAAAAAAAAAATGTCTCCCTTTGCTGTTCTTCACCACCAAGGTCCCTTTCCAAAAGGCAACTGTCATTACCAGTTTTTGTTTGTCCTCCTAAAGATATTGTATATATTAAAAGCATAGAATTATTTGTTCTTTTTAGCAGCTTCAAATAATATTTTACTACATGTAGTTTGCTGCACGGTGCTTATATCTTGGAAAACTTTCCAGGTTATTGCACATAGAAATATTTTGTCCTTATTTATAGTTATATGCTATTACAAAGTATGGATATTTGATGAGTTACTTGGATAGTTCCCTTTTAAAAGACTAGTTCCAATCCTTTAGCGGTATTACAGTGTCGATAATAAATCATACAGTTACATTAAGATTAACATGCTATTTTACTCGTATACAAGGGAAGCCAGTCAATAAATTTATTTTGTCATTTAAAAAAGCCAACAGGATTTATATAAGAGGAAAAGAAGAAAAAAGGAAGAAGGAGAAAACACCAACTACGTGGAAATGTGACCTGTTTTCATGTCCTTGGGTAAATTGGTGATTGGCTGGCAACTCTCTGGAACTGGTTGGGGTCTTCTGCCTTGGACAGCTGGGTAGATCATTGGAGAAGACAATTTCAGTTATGATGGAGTCTTTGAAAAACCTCAAGATTTTTTAACCATAAAATATACCTGCCAGGCTATTCCTCAAAATTCTCTCTGTCTTTGTTTAACACTTTGTCTTCATCAGGTCAAGTCTGTGCCATTTCCTTCACCTACCTTTCACTCAGATGATATATGGTAGAGAAGAATCTTGTCCGCATCATTTTACATGAGGGTAAGTACCATCATAGCAACAACGCTGACGGCTGGAATTGCTGGATGAAAAGATACCTGCATTTTAACTACGAAGGATATCGCCATATTGCCCTGCACAGAGGGCAGGAATGGAATTTCTAGTTTTTCAATACACACAGACTTGGTTTAGAACACATAGGGGTAATTTCACTTCCACCAAGAAATGTGACTGCTTCTGTTTTTCTTAAAACATAAAGCCATCTCTGTCTTCAGATTTCCCATTTTAACAGATGTGATTAAAAGAAACATTTGGAGGCATCTGGGTGGCTCACTCAGTTAAGTATCTGACTCTTGGTTTTGGCTCAGGTCATGATCGCATAGGTTCATGAGTTCGAGCCCTGCATTGGGCTCCACAGTGACAGTGCAGAGCCTGCCTGGGATTCTCTTTCTCCCTCTCTCTCTGCCCTTCCCCTGCTTTCTCTCTCTCTCTCTCTCAAAATAAATCAATAAACTTAAAACAAATAAAAGAAACATTGGCTTTCTTTCTAACTCTACAAGAAAGCTGATGAGTGCAATTGTCACATGATCTCTATATTGAACAGACCAAAAAAAAAAAAAAAAAAAAGGAGGGATAAGGATAATGATAAACTAGGGATACAGAGCCTAGCTCTTTCTCAGCAACAAAATTCGTATTTTTACATATTTAATAAATTTCTGTATGACCAACTACATCAACTAAACAAACAAGACTCTTAGCATGAACACTGTGAGGTCCAAATGAAACGGCTCCACAAATCTTCCTAGTTATATTTTCTTTCCCCTAAACTCCAAACTGGCGTGTCAAGGCACAAGAAAGAACAAAAGCACACTGATGGGGTGTGGATGCTACAATTATGTGTCTCTTTGTCAGGGCGGTGGGAAGAGGCTTGGCGCGGGGGCCCTGGTCAAGGCAATCACCACCAGCTACAAACTGCTTCATATGTGTTTCTAGAAGGGTGCTACAAGGAGCCCTTGCAGGTAAACCGTGCTGAACTTGCAGATTGCTACACAGTGAGGAACAGTGCAAGCCACTGCTCTACGTTGACTTTAAAGATCCTTAACTGTATGCAATTTCTTTCAGTGGCTAACTGTAGGGTAGACCACAGGGGTCCAGGGGCTGCTGGGGGAGTTTGTTTCTTGGGTCCCCAAGAATCACAACTATGGCGGGCAGCCCAGGTAGAACCAATGGAAGTTGGAGAGCTCCTGGAGGTCTGATGGAGTCACCCAGAGGGCACAGTTCTGTCTTCAAGCATATGCTGACTTCATAGTTTGTGTGAGATTTTAGTAACACCCATGGCTAGCTGCAGGGTCACTGCTCTCACCATCCTAACTATGCGGTGCCATTTGTCAAACCAGAGTTCCATGATTATCTTGATATACTGTATTTAACATGAAAATAGTCAACATGATTGGAAGTTAATTTGCTTTGCCACAAGAAATTTTGACTTTATAATCATTAATGAAAGAAAAAAAGTCTGTTTAGTTCTTTGAATATAATTGCAGTTGTAACATTTTGACTTACACCCATCAAATTGGCATAAATTACAATTACCAATATGTAAGGTAGGAAGTATCTTTTCAAAACTTTTATCATCAGTACGCCTGGGTGGTTCAGTCAGTTGAGTGTCTGACTTCTACTCAGGTCATGACCTTGTAGTTTGAGTTCAAGCCCCATGTTGGGCTCTGTGCTGACAGCTCAGAGCGTGGAGCCTGCTTTGGATTCTGTGTCTCCCTCTCTCTCTGCTCCTCCCCCGCTCCCACTCTGTCTCTCTCTCAAAAATAAATATAAACAATTTTTTAAAATTTTATCATCTATTGATGCTAATAATGTGTCTTGTCTACAGGGATTTTGGGAAGTTTGATAAGATTATCTTTAAATGTCCTGATCAGGATTACATATGGCATCTCATATATAAACCCTGACTTGAAAAAGTCATGTCTGTAAGAAAAATTCAAATTCGTCCTTTTAAATTTTAAAATACTTGATTTTGAAATGTTATACAAGTTCACTATTTAATTTGTTCTCTATTAATTTATGTTTTTAAATATATTTGGAAAATACAATGAATTTTATCAAGCCAAACTGAGATAGGCACCTTTAAACACTCAGAGTTGTCAGTAATAACATTGTTTTCCTGATGTTAGATGAAACACCTTGGGAAGCACAGCTCTACCTTTCCCCAAGAATGGATGTCTCATGTCTCAGATACACATAACCAAAGTTGTGACTCTTTCAGAACAAAATTTGTCCAGGTCAACTCATTTTCTCTGTGCTGGTTAGAGAGGTAGGTGACAAATTTTTCAGTGCTGTCTCCTTTTGTTAAAAGAAGACAGAAAATATGTGTAATATTAATTTCAGTGGACTAGCTTAATAAAAAACCAAAGTGGGGGGTGGGGAAGCAATGTTGTGAGATAGAGGAATGATTTTGGCAATATAATGATTCTATATAATATGGAAGCCCAGTAAAGAAATTGGCTGTGCCAAGTGTGATTCTAAGTATAGAGAATATCTGAGTGGATAAAGCAAAGTTCCTGCCCTCATGTAGTTTATATTCCAGTGGGAATGAGAAACACTGAACAAACAAGCACATATTTAGTGTAATATCCATCAGTTCTTAGTATAATAACCTCTAAGCAAGGTAAGGAGATAGAGTAATAGAAACTGCTATGAAGATATATCAGAGGTCTATCTAAAGAGAATAATTCTAAGAAAAAGTCTAAAAGGAGTGTGGAGGTTCCTCAAAAAATTAAAAATAGATCTATCCCGTGACCCAGCAATAGCACTGCTAGGAATTGACCCAAGGGATACAGGAGTGCTGATGCATAGGGGCACATGTACCCCAATGTTTATAGTAGCACTTTCAACAATAGCCAAATTATGGAAAGAGCCCAAATGTCCATCAACTGATGAATGGATAAAGAAGATGTGGTTTATATATACAATGGAATACTACCTGGCAACGAGAAAGAATGAAATTTGACCATTTGCAGCAACGTGGATGGAACTGGAGGATATTATACTAAGTGAAATAAGTCAGTCAGAGAAAGACAGATATTATATGTTTTTACTTCTATGTGGTTCTTGAGAAACTTAATAGAAGACCATGAGGAGGGGAAGGGGGAAAAAAGTTACAGAGAGGGAGGGAGACAAGCCATAGAGACTCTTAGATACTAAGAACAAACTGAGGGTTGATGGGGGTAGGGGAGAGGGGAAAGTGGGTGATGGGCATTGAGGAGGCCACTTGTTGGGATGAGCACTGGGTGTCGTATGCAAACCAATTTGACAATAAATTATATTTTAAAAAGAAGGAGTGCATAAGAAACCATGTTAGTACCTATAGAACAGCATTTGGACCTGTAGGATCTCACGGGGCATGATATAGACTTTGTTTTTATGCCGAGTGTCATAGTATGAAATTGGAGAATCAAGACCAGTGACCTCACAAGATCTTATGATATAGAAAATTTTCTTAGATGGTGGGGTGGACAATACACTCTAGGGAGCAAGAGTACAGAACTGGGAAGCTATTGCAATTGTACAAGAGAAACATGGAGAGTGGTTGAAGGAGGTGCTGCACCATCAAATTCCTGATGTGTTTGGAGGGAAAAGCTGCACAATTTCCTCATGGGCTAGATGAGGGTGGGTAGAAAAACAGAAGAGTAATAAATGGGCTGAACCACTGGTTAAATGCCATTTATCAAGCTTGATGTCATTTATCAAATGGTGGTGCCATTTATCAAACTGGGGACACTAGGAAATCAAGTTTGGAGGGAAGCAAAGAAGGTTTTTTTTGTTTTATTTTGTTTTTTTTTTCCTGTAAATATTAAATCCAAAAGGAGACATCATGGAGTTTGAATATTCACATCAAAGGAGAGAAGCTACACAAATATAAATTTGGGCATTATTAGCAAACAGACTGCATGGTATACAATCATGGGATTATATAAGATCACCTAGAGAATGAGTATAAAATGAAGAAGAAGGGGCGCCTGGGTGGCTCAGTTGGTTAAGCCTCCAACTTCGCTCAGGTCATGATCTCGCAGTACATGAGTTCGAGCCCCATGTCGGGCTCTGTGCTGACAGCTCAGAGCCTGGAGCCTGCTTCACATTCTGTGTCTTCCTCTCTCTCTGCCCCTCCCTTGCTCACGGTCTGTCTCTGTCTCTCAATAATAAATAAACGTTAAAAAAATTTTTTTTTAATGAAGAAGAAAAGGGGATCCCAGACTAAACCCTAGGGTGACCCAACATTTGAAGGTCAGAAGGACGAGAGAACATGGCCTATAAGACTGAGAAAGACGGTTCAGTGTGGTAGGAGCAAATCCAAGAGAGGTAGGTTCCCTTGATATCAACAGAATAAAGTACTTCAAGAAGGGAAATGATGTAGAATGTCAAATCTTTCTGATAGATCAGGTGATCAGGAGACTGATTAGTGACCTGTTTGGTAAAATGGAAGTCTGCATAACCTGAAAATAAGATTTCAAGAGAGTGATGGGATGAAGACCTGGTTAGGAGGAAGAAGGAAGAAAGGGAATAAAATTATAGGTATAAACCATGCTGTCAATACACTTTGCTGTAATCAGCATTAGAGAAATGGGAATGGGTATCATTGCTAAAGGGAACTGGGGTCAAGGCTGGGCTTATTTGTTTTTAAGATGGAGAATTTATAGCCTATTTGCAATAATTATTTAACAAAAATAAGAAAGAATTATGCCTCATGTGCTTTTATAGGCAGTGCAGGAATCAACTAATGTAGATGAGAATTGGCTATGCCATTCACACATGTTAGTACTTCCCCCCCCCCCCCCCCCCCCCCCCCCCCCCCCCCCCCCCCC
>NC_064811.1:129660268-129820542 GCF_023721935.1 Panthera uncia | reverse complement strand
CCCCCCCCCCCCCCCCCCCCCCCCCCCCCGCCCAGCGAGCACCATCTAATAAGGAAAAACTATCCTGAGTAATAAAATTCAGTGCCTACATATCATAAAGATTTGATACCCATCAAGGTTTTCAGGTCAATGTTACACATTTCTGCCCTTGCTTTAAAAAAAAAAGAGAGAGAGAGAGAGAGAGAGAGAAAATGTATTAACCAGTCGTAAAAGTTGGCAATGATGAATGAATGTTCATTTGGAATATGTGCAGACAAAAAAAGCATGCTTTTGGCTAAAATTCCCAATACGTCTACTCTGAAATTCATTTAAATAATTATAATTCATGTATTAACATGTAACTACAGAAAATATATTAAGTAAATATATCCACACGTAATTTTTTTTTTATGTTGAAGGAAAACATTTGCAAGGAAAATTAACAGAATACTTAAGTACTGTGGATTCACGTACAGGACATCGAAATCTTCATTAGTTGCTGAATGTCTCAGCTTAGCCACCCCCACATCAAAAAAAGGAAGGAAATGTCAATATTCAAATACATGATAATTATTATCATCCATGAGTCATGACAGCAAGTGAAATCTGTCACAAATATATAAATGTGCCTTCCACATGTTTTTGACTGAGTGAAAGTTTTACTTCTGAGTCACACAGGAAAGTTGCTTAATTAGAAAGTCTTGACAAGATAAATTTTAAAAAAAGCTAATATATCCCATACTGCCATCACACACTCAAACTAAACAAGGAAATTGTTATCTGATTAATTAAAAGTTAAAACTAAGTTAAATTGAAATGCAAAAAGTTGATTGAATAAACCAGTATATATATGGGAGACTTTGAGGGTTTAACTCAGAAAACTTGTTTTGTTTTGTTTTTAGTTTATTTTTTTTAATGCTTTTATTTTTTTTCAATTTTTTTTTTAACATTTATTTATTTTTGAGACAGAGAGAGACAGAACATGAACGGGGGAGGATCAGAGAGAGAGAGGGAGACACAGAATCTGAAACAGGCTCCAGGCTCTGAGCTGTCAGCACAAAGCCTGATGTGGGGCTTGAACTCACGAACTGAGAGATCATGACCTGAGCCGAAGTCGGACGCTTAACCGACTGAGCCACCCAGGCGCCCCTTTAGTTAATTTTTTGAAAGAGAAGGAGAGAGAGAGAGAGAGAGAGAGAGAGAGAGAGAAAGCAGGGGAGGGGAAGAGAGAGTGGGAGAGAGAGAATCCCAAGCAGACTCCACACTACCAGCACAGAGTAGTGTGGGGGTTCGAACTCACACACTGTGAGATCGTGACCTGAGCCGAAATCAAGAGCCAGACTCTTAACCAACCAGGCACCCCTAACCCAGAAAACTTTTATCAGTACTCTCTCCTTTCTTTTCCCACATCATTTAAAAACTATTTGTACACATATATGTTTTTCTTTCTTTCTTACTGTATCATGCATGGACAAGAACCAACCACTTGAACAGAGCTGGATTTTCACGTGGCAAGTAGTCTTCCACATGGAAGCAGAAGTTATAAACCCATGATCATAGACACTCTGTTCGTAGATATGGTTATTTATCTTAACTTTTGGCATTTGGTACAAACAGACTACTTCCTGACTTTTTCTTGGTCTTCCATCCCCTGTATGGACAAATATCTAGGCCCCAAACTTTTTTTTTTTTTAATGTTTTTATTTATTTTTGAAGGAGAGACAGAGCATGAGCGAGGGAGGAGCAGAGAGAGAGGGAGACACAGAATTTGAAGCAGGCTGCAGGCTCTGAGCTGTTCAGCAGAGCCCGACGTGGGGCTCGAACCCACAAACCGTGAGATCAT
Organism: Panthera uncia; assembly: GCF_023721935.1. NCBI lineage: Eukaryota > Metazoa > Chordata > Mammalia > Carnivora > Felidae > Panthera > Panthera uncia. Next base: position 129,818,720 of record NC_064811.1, on the reverse strand, counting down.
GACCCGAGCTGAAGTCGGACGCTTCACCGACTGAGCCACCCAGGCACCCCAGGCCCCAAACTTTTAACAGGAGTTCATTATTACCCCTACAAATTATAGACATAGTCACTTATTTAATGAATATTTATTCTCCAGTTCTTCTCTGGTAACAGAACCGTAATTATGTCTGGGGCAACCAGATATACGGTTAAACAGAAACTCTCCACCCTTCGTGTGGCTTGTGGTGACATGTGACACACTGGCAGAAGCCTGTGAAGTTTGAATTGATGTCTGCTGAGAAGTGTGGATAAGCTTTGACTTCTCTGATAGGAGGAGACAGATGTGGTGAGCTTTTCTACTTTCTTCTCGTCTTGAACATAGCGTGTGAGCTGTAGCAGTCATGTTGCAATCACGAGGAAACAGACTCTCAGACACATTGGCTGCAGAAATAAGGCAATAATTTCTACTTCTGGACCTATGGTGTCGTTTGTTTGTTTATCGGACCTATGCTATTATAAGAAAAATAAACCCCTAGGTGTTTAAAGCTGCTGGCCACAGGCTTTTCACAACTTGGAACCAAGCAAAATTGTGACCGACATACTCGCACTATTCATACACACAACAAAAGTGTCAAGCCAATGTTCCATAATTTATATAGTGTTTGCATTTAGTATTTATTAGTATACTGGTGTATTAGTCAAAGTAGTGCTAGTTACTCCACTAGATGGAGTCCTGAATTTCAGTGGCCTTAATATAATAGAAGTTTATTCTTTATGCACTTAAAACGCTGAGATACAGGGGCAGGGAGGTGGAGACAGTGATGGTGGCTGCTCTCAGTCCCCAAAGTCAGAGATCCTGTTTTTCCATCCTTTAGCGAGAGACCTCCATCGCGCAGCTGGCAGAGGGGAAAAGAGCATGTAGGGAAATTCCCGGAAGGATTTCTATGCCAGGCCTGGAAGCGGTGACGCACATCCCTGCTACCCATTTCAGGGTCAGGCACTCGGGACCTGGTTGGCGCAGGTAGGCTAGCTGGAGACCGGGGAGGAAACGGGAACGTTTGATAAATCCTCAGCCAGTCTCTGCCATGAGTAACAAGTAAAGTTTGATGTCTATCTGTCAGATTTGTATCTTCTTTTGCTAGTATTTATAATTATATGTGCATGCCTGTATATGCATCTATATTAGACTTTAGCACCTACTAGACGCTTACTTTCATCTAAGCTCTATGCTAAATATTTTTCATGCATTTTGTCCTTAATCCCCTTAAACGTCCTGTGAGGTAGGCACCGCCACTATCCATATTTTACTGATGGAGATACTGAGGCTCAGTGAGTTTAAGTAACTTGCCCAGGAAAACAGAGTCAACAATGTTGGAACAAGGAATTTTTCTTTGTTGTGGGACATACCTTAGTTTCCAAGATTACTTTTGAAAGTGTACTGTATCAATAATGAATTGCATCACATCCAGTGACGGGTGTGACACTATGTGTTGATGTAAATAGACTAAATGTCGGGTCCTCCCTCCTAAATATTCTTTTATTTATATACCTGCCAACTATATGTGGCCTTTTAGAAACTGGAATGATTTTCAGGATTGTTTTAGGTGAAAATGTCTTTATTTCTAAATATTTGGTTGCATAAGCAGCCATCTCCAGATGCTTTATTTGAATGTAATTCATAAGGAGTTGAGCAATACCTTGGCGTGACCTATGGTTTACATCACACCAGATCCTTTTTACCTAAAGTTTCTCTATATTCTTCCATGGCCTGATAAGCATTGTTACTATTAGGGACAGTCCCATCCTTTAGTTCTATATGAAATGATATTTGGCTAAATATTCTTACAATTCCACTAGCTTCCGGATGCCCATCTACTGCCTGCTCAGTGAAGCACTTTCCCCGCTTTCCCAGCTATCTAATTCAATAAATTGGTCTCCCATTTATAATGACCAAGATACTATGATATTTACACAAAACTTTGTCTCCAGGAAGGTTCTTTGATTACCAGATTTCTAGTATGCAAAGTAATAATGACCTGTCCCCACTTTTACCTATCTCTTAATATAATCTTACTGTTTTAAGATGAAGTGAAAATAAATCATGGTAACAACTGTAGAAAATAATGATGGCTTTTCATTTCACATGTCAAGTTAAACTACGCAGCATATAAGGAATAATTTGCTTTTATTTTATAAAGATAGCAAATTATTTATAATTTGCTAAGTATTTTAGAGATCTTCAATTAATTTGTTCTCCAGATTCCTCAATGAGTTTGGCTAATATCAGTATCTCAGCTTTATATACGTGTGACCTAAATGAAACAGATATTGAATGACTTGATTTCAAACTTATAAAATCTAATTTTGATCCCTCTGATGTTTTCAATTCATGGATGGTTATCATCCACACATGTATTTTCAAAATCAACTGATAAACAAGGTCAAGTAAAATTTACAGGGGTAATTTTTAGTGAGCCTAAAATAATTATTTCCTTCTGAAGTATAACGTACATAGAATAAAATGCTCTTATCTTTTTTTTGTTTTAACATTTTTTCATTTTATTTTAGACAGAGAAAGAACAAGTGGGGAAGAGGGAGAGAGAGAGAGAGAGACAGAGAGAGAGAGAGAGAGAGAGAGAGAGAAAGAATCTTAAGCAGATTCCACACTCAGTGTGGAGCCCTATGCAAGGCTTGATCCCATGACCCTGGGACCATGACCTGAGCCAAAATCAAAGCGTGACGCTCAACCGACTGAGCCACTCAGACACCCCATAAAATGCTAATATCTTAAGAATATCATTCAGTCAGTTTGAATACCTTCCTGACACCCACACAAATAATCCTGGAGAGTTCTTTTATGTCCTTTCTCAACCAATACCTTCCCTCTGCCTCGCAAGCAATGACTATCTCATTTCAATCACTATGGTTAGTTTGTGCTGTTTCAGAATTACATATAAATGGAGATATATAGCATGTACTATTTCATTTCTTGCTTCTTTCACTCAACATAACATTTTTGAGATTCATCTATGTTGCTATATGTATCATCAGTTTGGTGATTTTCATTGTTAAGGAAAATACTACTCAGTATTCTGATAACACTTGGTTATCCACTGGACTGTTGATTGGATGCCCATTGGACAACTGCTAGTTTCCAGTTTTCAATGATTATAAAGCTGCTATAAACATTTTTGTTCAAGGCTTTTTGTGGGCATACATTTTTACTTCTTTTGTGAAAATACCTATGAGTGCAGGAAAGAATTCTGGGAAGGTGGCAGAACAAAAAGTACCAAGAATCTCCCTCTCTATCTAGACAACAACTGTACTAGCAGAATCTCTCTGATGTAATTACTTTGTAAATCTAGGATCTATTGAAGGCTTGTGACTTCCAGGGGAGGAGTTGGACAGTACATTGTGGTTAATTTTGGTCCATTTGCTTCTCCCTTTTGACTGGAAATTTCCCTCCATCTCATCTCCTTTTACCCACCTACGTCTTACTCATCCTTTATAGACCGCCTTGGAGGATTCTTCCTCAAACAGCCTTCCTTGGCAATGCTAGTTGGGATTGCCTGTATCTCTTTGTGCTTCCATCTCAACCTTGAAGCACCCCTATATCCCATATCCGATGCATCATATCTCGTTTAGTTTTTCTGAATGTTCTACTCTACTAAACATGTCTACTGGAAGATGACATGGAAGTCTTTTTTTTCTTTTTCCTAATTATGTTCTTTGTTCGCAGCACCATGCCCAGCCCCTAGTACATGCTCAATACGTATTTGTTGAATGAGAGACTTACTAAAGAGAACAAATCATATGAAGACTCCAGGATTTAATGCTACATCAAATGAGTTGCCCCTGAACTCAAACCAGAGAAAAGACACTATGGAGTATTTTTCAGGAGGAGCCAACCCTTGATGAGAGGCAGGAGCGACTTTACAGTCCTATCAGATCTGGGTGAAAGTTTGAGCCAAATAACATTTTTATTGTAACTAGAGCTTTAGATTTCCCCTCTAACTGTAGGAATTTGGAAACACTGATTATATACGCCCTCACATCTTTTAAAGAAAACTAGACTTGGAGTCTCTAGGCTTGTATTTGAATCCTCACTGACCCACCCTGCATGTTAAGATCATGGAAACAAGTTTAATAAGTTCATTAAGCACTAGCTTCCTCAAAGTGTATGTAAAAGTGCATTAAATACTAAAAATTGCTAAAACATGTAAGATACTATTAGTTTAAACGAATAAGAGCTTTAAGTCATTATTAACTTTGGGTGGACCAAGCAGTAATTAGATTGTCTGAATCCAGTGGTCTCTCTCAAGCTATCTGTACATTTACATGGCGCCTATTACTTCAGTACTTGGATGCTAGAACAGACACATTGGACTAAATTAATTACCCAGGAGTTTGGAGAAAGCCATCCTTTTTCATTTCATTTCTACTAAAATCATGAGGTAAAACAGTTCTTTCACTTTTCAGACACATTCTGTCATGAATTGGGAGGGGTGAGGCAGTGGTGACCCTAGGAGCACATCTTCATTACCTCCTAAAGACTGATATCTGTCTCAAGTCTGAATGATGAAGGTAACTTTTACAACAGAAGTTGTCCTCTACAATGACCCCTGTTTCCTGCCCTTTTGTCTCTCCCCAGGGACACAGACACAGAACGTCTGCAAGAGGCAAAATCAAATCAGGTTGCAATCCATCCATTTCGGAGAAAACAGAATAGGTTTTTAATCTGTAAAAGAGTTAGAGTCTGGCTAGGTTTTACCCAGACTATGATGACAAAAATGATCATTCAAGAATTATTTGTTGTCATTTTTTAATTCCATGGTTTTAGAGGTGCATCACACCATTTAACCACCTAGTCATATCCTTTTTGAATTTCAGAGCTAACTAAGAAATATTTAGGAAGTGTGTTAGCAACTCCAAGAAACATCATGTAATTGGGATATGACACAGGAACCAACAATCTAAAACAGCGCCTAACAATCATCCCTGAGTGATTCTTATGTAATTCTGAAACATGACAATGAGTATTCTATATGGTCTTTTATGCCCCCTTCTCCATGCGAGATTGTGTAATTCTACAACCCACAGGTCACCTTTTCAAATATACAGATCTGATGCCTGTGTTTAAATAGTTGTTAAGATAGGGAGTGCCACACTTTCCCTCTAATTGGCGCTGTGGTTGAGAATCCTTCTAGTATGTGGCGGTGCTACAGTAAGGGCACCATAAGCTTTCATGTTTCCCTCCTCCCATCTGAGTAAGAATGAGCCAGTGAAAAAGAGAAGGGTTCTGGGCCTCAGGATGCTCACAGAGCACCATCAGAGAGATGGCTGTCATAGCCCCATCTCCATGAGTGCACCTTGGCACCTGGTGTCTTGGTTTTTCATCCTTCAACCCCACTTTTCTGTAGAAGATGTGGTCTGAATTTTCTGAGATATTCAGGCTAAGTTCCACGTTGAGAAGTTGGAGGACGGAAAGTCATGGCTTAGTTTTTCAAAGGGATGCACCAACTATTATTCCCTAAGCCAAGATCAGAATCAGTGTTATGGTAAGTACATACAAGACAAATAGATAAATTGTGAAATAGTGAGGAAGGAAAATCTACTCCTGCATTTTAAATTATAATTCTTTATAATTTAAAGAATTATAATCCCTTATAAATACTAAATACTAAAATCCCTTTAGCAGAAAAAAATCCCTTAAGCAACAACCAAAACAAGGTGAAATAGTTCATAGTTTACAAATTAACTGGAATTTGCCCTGTGGTACTCTCTTCTGCAATATTCTTATCTCCAAAGAGAATGAAACTGATTGAGCTTAGTAAGATAGCTCCTCTTAATGTTGAAATAAATATGAATAATCCATACCACTTAGCCCTTTCCCTAATGATCTATTCCTGCAAAGAATGTTTCAATGGAAAACTCTGTGATAATTACTGAACTTCATGAGAGACTCTACAATAGGCTAGGATAATATTTCTTATATATTTCATTCTGACATCACTATAGATACCTACATTTGCCATGGGGGAAAAAGCTATAAAAGTTAAGGATTTTTCCCCCTATCTCCAAGAATAAAACTTGATAAGCAGTAGCTTATACCAGTAGAAATAAAAATTTCTTTGGAATTAGAATGACCTACTTATATCTCAGCTCTTTTGCTTAACAGTCATGTGGCTTGAACAAGAATCTATAAGCCTCAGTTTTCGTATCTATAAAATATCAAGGCTTTGTCACATTTTTATAAGAATATAAAAATACTAGAGGTTGTATAATGGAGTAGAGGTGTCCTGCTGTAGATTAAATCTGTTGTCTTTTTTTTTAACCACTTACTTTTCCTGACTCACCTAGTGAGCTGCAGAAAAGTCTCCCTGGTTATCCAAAGGGGGTAATTATTTCTGAGGTGCTGAGGTGCTTAGAGATTGCATGAATGCCCTTGGACATTGCATGAATGATGCTATTGACCAGAAAAAAAAAGAGTGTTTGAACACTTCATGTTTAGAATGATTGGGCAGATATGCCAGATTTAGAAGAGGTGAATGGGAGCAGGCTACATTCAGTGAGGATGTGTTCCCTCAGGAAAATGAGGATGGTCACATTATCCAGCACATGGTTACAATCAGGCCTTTGGGTTAGAGGGTCTAAAAACTTGGGGTTGGAAAAGATAACAGCCTATTTGCTGAGGCCAAATTATGTCCTGGAATTAATGGCATACATTAGGAATAATGGCTAGAAAAGTCCTTAAATCAAGAACTAGATCAGAACACCCTACCGGACTCCATGTTTTCTAGTAAATACCAGGCCAATTGTGACATTTCTGTCATTGGGAGATATTTCTCCTCAATGCCAAATAGTTCCTATTAAGTTAGGAACTGGGGCTTAAGACCTTTATTCTAGGAATGAACTGGGAGAAAGTCATGTAAATCACATAAAATAGCATCCCCACCCCAGGACTCTTATTTTGCTTGATATTACACTTACCAAATATTTTCTTTTTCTCTTGATCAAGATGAACTTAATGTTCCTCTCAGCTTGACTAAACTTTAGAGTGGTTTCTTCTCAATAATAGGCTCTGACTTCTCTTTCCTTAGAGCATTTACTTTAGAAAAGTTATTATTGTAAACTCTTTCTCTGCCCTTTGATATAAATTTTCTCCCAGCCTCCTGCATTTTACAACCCTGAAAAATCTTTCTCAAGGAACTGTGAGCCATCTCTTTGGCGTATAATTGTCAAAAAAGGCTACACCCTATTTCCCAGTCTGTGGGAGAGTAGGAGCCTCATTTTGACAAGTATCAATTAAAATCAAAGTGGCTTTGGGGATACCTAGCTGGTTCAGTCAGTAGAGCCTGCAGCCTTTGATCTCGGGGTCATGCGTTTGAGCCCCACATTAGCCGCAGAGTTTACTTTAAAAAAAATGACTTAATCATACAGACCCCATATTGTCCTTCAGTACTTTCCCACTATATCATTCCAGTGCTTAAAATCTCTCCCACCTTATGTTGCAGAGGAGCTGCGTTCAGTCTTTCTCTCTTCTGTTGTAACAGTCTTCCTCCTGGTAGACTTGGAATATCTGTGGACATTTAAGAAGTCCCTACTCTTATTAATGCAAAAATAGCTAGTAAAGTCCAAGAAAACGAAAAAGGACAGAAAAGCTGAAAACAGAAATAAAAAAGGAGAGAGGGCATGTTTTAGGAAACAAACTGGAGTGTGTGATGGGAGGGACTACGTGGAATTCTACAGCCCTACAGCATACACTTCCCAGGTGCAGGGGGAGCGTGTGCCTCCCTGCAAACTGCCACCATGTGTCCGAGCTGGAGCTCATTGCGCAGTGGGGCAACATTCCCAGCAGCATGACTTCCTTGGGTTGTGCCTTCTGCGTGATTCAGTCATGCCTTCTACAAGAGCAACTGTCTGCCCGGACCCATCCCAATTCCCAATAATGAGTAGCGCCTCCCATACCCACCCCTCCCACCCCCATGTCACTTGGTTCCCCTGGCTAGAGAGGCAATAGTGTCCTACACTAAAGAGAGGAGACAGGATTAAAGGCATGTGTAAGAAGTAAACACCATGCTGTAGCCACAGGCAATGTTTAATGGTATTATAAAGAAGAATCTTTTTATCAGTGAAGTATGCAACTAGGAAGCCAATTTTAATTTTTTTTTAACATTTATTTATTTTTGGGACAGAGAGAGAGCATGAATGGGGGAGGGGTAGAGAGAGAGGGAGACGCAGAATCAGAAGCAGGCTCCAGGCTCTGAGGCATCAGCCCAGAGCCCGATGCGGGGCTCGAACTCACGGACCGCGAGATCGTGACCTGAGCTGAAGTCTGACGCTCAACCGACTGAGCCACCTAGGCTCCCCAAGGAAGCCAATTTTAGATCAGACTTACTCTGGAAATATTTTCCCATAAATAGAAGAATGATAAAATACTTCTTCTCTCTGTGAAAGCACAGCAGAGAGCGGACTGTCGCAAAAACAAAAGAAAAAAAAAAGAAAGAAAAATTAAAGACAGAGGCAGCTGGGCCACTCTGCAAAGAAAAGGGGGTTTCCGTGGGGAAATGAACAGGCAAAAGAGGGCTAGTGAAGGGGCAAATTCTTGAAGGACCAAATGATGTAGATCTGTGGAGGCAGGAATAGCAGTGCAAGGTTTCTAGAAAGATACAAGGAGAGCTGCCTGAAATATACACCTTGAATGGAAATAATGAGAAATTTTCCCCAGTGGTTCTATGTTAAGAATGTGACATGTAATACATTGAGATTCAGTAGAACAGGATTTGTAAACCAGATAGTGGAAGTCTAATAATATCTAAGAAGATACAAACTTAAAAAAAATAAAATCAAATCAAAACATGGGGGGCGCCTGGGTGGCTCAGTTAAATGGCTGACTTGAGCTCAGTCATGGTCTGGTGCTTCATGAGTGAAAGCCCTGTGTCGGGCTCTGTGCTGGCAGCTCAGAGCCTGGAGCCTTCTTCAGATTCTGTGTCTCCCTCTCTCTCTGCCGCTCCCCTGCTCGCACATTCTCTCTCTCTCTCTCAAAAATAAATAAACATTAATTTAAAAAAAAAAAAATGAAAAGATACAAACTTGATCAGGATAGATATGTCCCATAGCCAAATTTAGCTGAAAATGTGTCACTCATTTCTATGTGATCCTCTATGTGTACGTGTTAGGGGATGAAGGGGTAAAGAGAGAAGATGGAGTGTTGAGGATTACTAATAAATACACTGCATAGAAATTATGGCTTTTGTGTGTATTTTATACTTAAGTCTACACTAAATTATATGTGATTTCTTCAGCTGTGTACTGTCACTCAGTTTCAATTTATTGTTTTATTTCCTTTATCCACGTAAATGAACCTCCCTGGAGATTTGTGTATATTAATATCCAGACCAAGTAGATGCCAGATGTCCATTTTACCAGAATGATGAGGCCCAGAGAAGAAGACTTTACAATTTTTTTTTTCTTTGACAGAGTTTATTTCTCCCTTACCTAGAATACCAGACTCTCCTTAAACCTTATTATAGAAGAAAGTAAAATTCATGGAAATGTGGATGTTCCCTGGGGTTGTATCCTCAGTTCTTTATCCACTTCATTAAGTACACTATTCTTTGGGATGTCACCTGAGCCAAAGACTTTATCACCTATTACGTGCTGGTGCCCTACACATATATGCACATCTCTTTTAATCTTGTTGGGGAGGGAAATTTTTTTCTCCTACCTGTTGAGGTTCTTTTGGCTGGCCTAAAAATTAAATTGACATGAGACCAATTAAAATGAGAAAATCAAATTTAAGTGTGTATATGTGGGGGCTCCATAAGAATATGAGGCCCATGGACATCCAGGGAATTGAGGCCTATATGCCATTCTGAGCTAAGGAGAACATGTAAGGGTCTGAGACTTCAAAGGAAAGGAAGACAATCCACAGAAAGAGGAAAACGAGTGAATGTTTGGTAATCAAATATGTGCGGGGCCATAAAGAAATAATGGAACATAAAGAGGAATTTTAACAAACTTTTCGCTAAGTTCCTCCTTATCTACCACCCCCCCTCTTTTACAGGATACTGTAGTTACCTATGGTAGCGGCTCACTTCCCAGAGCAAGTCCTCTGTCTAAATCCTTTTAGGCGGTTAGGGGAAAGGTCAAAGGTTCTTTCTGAGCCTTCTGTTTCTTAAAAATAATCAGCCTAAAATAATCCGCATGCCAACGAGACATATTTTGGGATGGCCAATTTTGCTCCCGTCTAATCTCAAGGCTTATATAAACCCCCCCAGCTTACAAGATGAGCACTGCTTGCTTCCCTTCTTCCCCCTCTCTCCTCAGACCCATTTTTTCCACACCTACCCTCACAATACATACCCAGACATCCTTCTCTTTCTGAATCACTACCTCAGTGAATAACTTGGCACAATAGTCATCCGGTTCCACAAGCCAGATACTTCAAATTCCTCATTGACTGATCCCTCTCCATCATACTTTGTACGTCTCCAAGTCAAATTGATTCTACTATCTTTCTAGCCTTCAGTGTGTCTACTTCTCCTTCTCTCTTTCCATTGCTACGATGTTTCTTTGAACTCTTATCATATATGTTTCCAGTCTCCCTCTTCAACTTATCCTCCTCACTTGCCCCAGAGAAAACATCTCTTAAATGTTAAGTCTGGGCATGTTGTCTCACAGTTAAATTTATTCAGTGCCTATTTTTTAGAATAAATCTTAAATTCTGTGGCAGGTTACACAAGGTCATGCACAATTTGAATTATTCATCTCTCTTTACTTTCCTCCTTCTCCCTGCACTACAGCCATACTGAATCATTTCCATACTCTAAGAATGTCACGTTCCTTATTCCTCTGAACATTTACTTGTGCTGGGTTTTTTTTTCCCTCTACTTGGAAGATCCTTCCTTTCATTTTTTATTGTATAATGTCTAATTGTCATTAAGATTTGGCTTAGATTTTAATAACTGGATAAGGTATCCATACTATCTCCCATATAGCATGAGGTGTTTAGATCCATCACAGTATTTATCATACTGTGTTATATCTGTTTCTCTGCTTACCTGTTTCCCCCATTACACATTGAGTTCTTTACAGTCAGAGACTATGTATTTTTTTCTCTTAAACTCCTAGCCTTCAGTAGATTGTCTGCCACACTGTAGGTATTCAATCAATTTTAGTATTGTGTGTTAATGATCAAGTAGTGTAGATTACACTATTTTTTAAATTTTATTCAAAAAAAATTTTTAATGTTTATTTATTTTTGAGAGACAGAGAGAGACAGAGCACAAGTGGGGAAGGAGTGGAGAGAGAGGGAGACACAGAATCCAAAGCAGGCTCCAGGCTCTGAGCTGTCAGCACAGAGCCTGATGGGAGGCTTAAACTCGTGAACCCCGAGATCATGACCTGAGCTGAAGTCGGCGCTTAACTGACTGAGCCACCCAGGCACCCCAATTTTATTTGAATTCAAATATACTTAAAATATAGCATTAAATTCATTTCAGGCATACAATATAGTAGTTCAGCATACATTACATTCTTGACCATTATATGAGAGTTTCAGGAAGTATCCCCTGATGCCATTAAATACAGGGACTAATGAGGCCCAATTTAACTGACAGGTGTATTGCATGCATACTCAGTGTCTCACAGAATTTAAAAGACAAACAACATAAAGCTATTATTTTCATTGCAGTTTCAATTGAAAAAATAAATAATGGATGTCTACTATGTAAAAATATTCTAGAAGATGTACTGATGCATAAAACAGGAACTCATCATCTAATTGCCTAAGGGAATTAAGACAGTCATGGTGACCAGCACTGATGTCATAAAAGGGAAAGATGCACTGGGTCATGAGTCATCCAAATGACAGTATCAAGAGGACAACTTGGAAATTAGGCCAACACTGGGAGTGATATTCAGATAGATAGGTAAGGACATACATCCTTGAAAGAAAGGACCTGTGGAGGCGTGCACACTAGAATCGGATTAGAAGTCAAGAGATGCTTGACTTAGTCAATAGTTTGGGGTCACAGCTAAGTCTTGATCCATGTAGTAAGGAAGTGATGCTAAGCTGAAAGTCCAAGCAGAACAAACATAAAAACAGGAGCCTGGGAAGAAGTTTGGGGTCGAGGCAGATTAACAGTGGAGATGTTACTAAAATAGGAACATCATGAGTGGTGCAGTAAAGCTTGCATTAAATAAAAATAAGAGAACTAGCAAAAATTACCTCACATTCCTTATCAATACATACACATGCACACGTGCTTACATTAACGTTTATGTGAGAAACTTACTTGAATGAACAATCAGTTAACTTTAGGTGATGAAGAATACACTTGATAGTGTGGTGTGTATCATTCAATCAGTTGAAGATCTTAAGAGCAAAGCTATCCCTATCTATCTATCATCTATCTATCTATCCACCCACCTATCATCTATCGAAATCTCCTATTGAATCTTCCATTGGTTCTATTTCTCTGGAGAACCCTAAAGGATATGAATGGGATTCCTTTCTGTAACAGCTAAATAAATGCTTGGATAGTTGAATAAAAATCTTTACATAAATGGCTCCTCTAACGTTGTGAGAACCAGTTGCAAGTAAGCTGTGTTAAAAAACAAGTACAACATGTAAAACAAAAGGAGAGAATGTTTTCCAAACCATTGAAAATGCACTTATAAATAAATAGAAACTACATATGGAACATATTTACCTACATTTAACAAATATAAGCACACACACACAGAAAGAGAGAGAGAGAGAGAGAGAGAGAGAGAGAGTTCTGCCAATACTATTACTACAAGGAACCCACCTAGATTGTACCGGTTTGGAAGGGTGTTCTTCCCTTAGGGCACCTCCTGGGCACATGTGGTTATAGAGAATAGTCAGAATACCAATGTTCAAATCCCAGCTCTTTGATTTAGCAAGTATGACCCTGGGCAAGTGATTGAACCTTTCAAAATGTCAAGTACCTAATCTAAATAATGGGTATTATAATAGCACCTAACTTATAGACTTACTATAAACATTATATGATGTAATCTATGTAAAGTATAAGGTGTTTAGCAGTATGTAAGTAGTTAATTAATGCTAGTTCTTATTATTGCTGCTATTATTATTGAACAATAATTTTATTCTCTTTCAAAGATACAACAATAATATTCTTCATCTCAATTAAAAGAATGTAATTGCCTTGGTAGGTTAAAATCAAAACTGTTGAAATGCAGTTTGCATAGAGATAAGGTAGAATGTCTTCTTTTTGTTTGCAGTATAAAGGGTAACAGTAAAAATGAAAATAGAATAAAGGCAATAAATGGAAATGTTGGGAAATAATACTTAAATTGCATGACAGCCTTTTTATTGTTGTCTGATAAAGAAAAGAGAGCTCCGGGAATAAGTCACAGATGTGTCAGTAAAATTAAGCGAAAATTCTACTTTGGGGAGGGACTGGAAAATACTCTTCATGGTGATTTACAATTCACATTATAGGTGAGAGGAGGTTTATATCTTTAAAAAAATCCCTAACTATTGTTTCCCTATAACATATTTTGAAGTGTGATGGGTTTTTAAAAAAATCCATCAAACAGAATATAAAAGCAATCAGAACAAAATTTTTGTAAACTCCCTTTTCCACATCCATCACGCATGCCAGCACTTTGTGCCCATTTATTTTGCCTTCCTTCCTGTTACTGAGATGAAATGACTGTCTTCCCACCTGTTATAGATATGAAATACCCCCATCAACTGGCCAATTCTTACCCTGTGCACTAGACCCTGTATTTTCTCTCATTTTGTTGACTCAGGGATATCACTGCACTGTCTAGCGATTCTCTCCTGCCTCTTTCTCCAATGTAATCAATACACCCCTCTCCCCAGGATCATCTTGTCAGTGTAACTGGGCTTTTATGTCTCCTCCCTAACAAATAAACAAACAAAACCCAGAAAACCTGTTGACTTTATTTTTTCATCTCTCTACTGACACATTCTTCTGTTCAATTTTACACCAAAACTCCTTCTTAGAGTCACTTTTTCCGAGCCCCTTGTCTGGTCTCCCACGTAGTCCAATCCAGCTTGTGTTCCCAGCATTCGACTTAAATGGTGCTAGTCAATGACCTCCCGGCTGATGAATCCTGTGACCCATTCTCAACTCATATCTACCATTCTTAACAGCATCTGACAGAGATGCTCATTTACTTCTTCTGGAAACTCTTCCTCCTCTTGGCTTCCTGGGCTACCCTTTCTTAGATTTCTCCCTGATCTCGGGGCACACTTTCTCGGTCAGTGTGTCAATTCTCTTTTCAACCACCAACTGAAGTATTGGCTCAGGGTTCAATCTTTAGTCTTCTCCTCTCTATCCCCACTCTCTTATATCCAGTAATTGGCTTGTTACCTGTTCTGTATTTTGAAGACACTCCCCCCACAATTATATCTTCAACTCTGACATCCATTCTGAACTCCAGATTCATGTATTCAAACATCCAACTGCTCATTAAACAGTCTAATAGGCATCTCAAATTCCACATATCCCAAACCAATCTTCCCTCAAGCCCATAGACCCTAACCATAGGGTTCTCCATCTCAGTCAATGGCAGCTTAATTCTTCCACTTGTGCATTGACTCTTTCGACATCACCCTTAACCCTTCTCTTTTTCTTATATACCACATTTAATTTCATCAGAAAATTCTCTATAGATAATACAGTTTTATGACACGATGTTTTGCGGTAATGTGTTATGAAGCAATAGCTAGTGATGGAGTTCTACCTGTTTAAGGCTATTTCTTTCCTTCCTCTTCCTTATTGCCAGGGCCCACTGCTCATGTATTTGCTTTCTCAGCAATCCTTACCACTAAGGCATATGACCAGTGCTGGTCCATGGGGCTTGAAGAGAAGGCTTTTGGAAACCTCTTCCTTCTTCCATGCTTTGAACTTTTCTGGGAGGATATGAAGCTTGAGGCTGCTAAAACCACTCTGTCATCATTAATATCCACAGGGAGGTAGAATTAATTGCCAATGGCCTATGATTGAATCAAGTGTACCCATGTAATGAAGTCTGCCTAAAAATCCAGAAGGATGGGGTTCAGAGAACTTCTGTGTTGATGAATAGATGGAGATTCCAGGATAGTGGCACACTCAGAGAGGGGAAGAAAGCTCCAAGCCCTTTCCCCATACTTTGGCCTATGCAACTCTTTCATCAGGCTGTTTCTGAATTGCATCCTTTTATAATAGACTGGTAATCTAGTAAGTAAAGTGTGTCTCTAAGTTCTGTGAGCCATTATAATAAACTAATCAAGGTTATGGGTGGGGGGGGTGGTGGTTGGAACCTCCAATCTATAGTCAGTCTGGTGAGAAGCACCAGTGGTAGCCTGGGCTTGCGACTAGCCTACGAAGTAGGGGGATGGGGGTGGGGACAGAGCCCTTACATGTGGAATCTGATGCCATCTCCAGGTAACAGTGGCAGAATTAAGTTGAATTATAGCACATCCAGCTGGTGTTGGATAATTGCTTAATAGTGTAGGGAAACATCCCTCTTAATCAGAATTGGGTACAGAACTCTTATTACTTAAAATATAATTTTCTTGTTCTGATCAGTATTTATGGCTTCTTCTTTTAAAAGTTTATTTATTTATTTTAGAGAGAGAGAGAGAGCATGCGTGCGCAAGCAAGTGGGGAGGGGCAGAGAGCTAGGGAGAAAGAATCCTGAGCAGGCTCTTCACTATCAGAGCAGAGCCCAATGTGGGGCTCGAACCCACAAAATGTGAGATCGTAACCTGAGCTGAAATCGAGAGCCAGATGCTTAACTAACTAAGCCACCCAGGTGCCCCATGTGGTTTCTCTTCCCTGCCAACAAAGCATGAGCTTCATTTTTAATGCAACATTGTTTAACATTTCAATGTTATCTCTAATTTTGTCATTGTTAATGTAAATGAACAAAATTATTACAATGATTGGAATAACAAACAAAACTAGAAAAAACACTAAATTAGTAACCAGAAGACATGGTTGGGTTTTGTTTTGTTTTGTTTTGTTTTTGTTTTTGGCTCTTCTACCCAAAAGAAGTGTGGCCTTGATAAATTTTTGAGATCCTTGCTCCTCCATTTATGAATTTGTAAATTGAGGAGATTAAGTAGATTATTTCTATGACATTTTTCAAATATGAGAGTTTATGAATTTATAAATTCTTTCATTGCAACATTACTTACCATAGCCAAGATATGGAAGCAGCACAAGTGTCCATTGAGAGATGAGTGGACACAAAAAAGAGATATATCTATATAATGGAATATGACTCAGCCATAAAGAGGATGAGATCTTGCCATTCGCAACAACACAGATGGATGTAGACAGCATAATACTAAGTGAAATAAATCAGTCAAAGAAAGAAAAATACCGTAGGATTTCACTTATATGTGGAATCTAAATCAATGAATAAACAAATAAAAAGCAGAAACAAACACATAAATACAGAAAACAAAGTGGTGGTTGCCCGAGGGTTGATGGGGGGGGGAGGGGGGAGATAGGCAAGTGGGTGAAGGGGAGTAGGAGGTACAGGCTTCCAGTTATGGAATGAATAAATCATGGAGATAAAAGGTACAGTATAGAGAATATAGTCAGTGGTATTGTAATAGCATTGTATGGTGACAGATGGTAGTTACACTTGTGGTGAGCATAGTATAATATATAGACTTGTTGTACATCTGAAACTAATATAACATTGTCTGTCAACTGTACCTCCATTATAAAAAAAAAGCTGCCAAGTGAATCCTAATAAAACCATGCACTGTTTTATATTGATTGCAAAACTTTTGTAACATGCTGATCCTTAACTGTTTTTGTAGATATCCTTGTCTTTGTTATTGCAGAACACTCGGAACAATTGTTCCTAGCACCGAGGGCTTTCCGTTGGAATTGAGCACTCAGGGAAAAGTGCAAGTTCAGACCAGCATTCTTCATTCCATTACTTCTTTACTCACTCCCAGAAGGCACAGATTTAGGCCCTGGCAAGGACAACACCCATAAAAGGTCACTTAGCTGAACATTTTGTGTGAGTTATTTGTCCATTCCAGAAAGAGAAATAAAGCATTAACATTTAGAGAAAGTACAAGTTTATTGCAGGAACTTACAAAAAGGTCTATCTAAAATGGCTTTGCGATTTTGCTTTCCATTACGTAAATGGATACCATTGAAATTGTCAATACTCTTATAGAGTAATGGTTGTTCTTTAAATTTCCATCATGGTCTTGTACATTTTATATAGTATGCAATAATTTATTTACATTTGTTGTATAATATATATGTTTAATCCATACATGTGAGTATGACATTCTTTCTTGTCTTAGAAAAAGGTCCTTTTTAAGCTATTATACATACAAAATATCTACATAGGCTGGAGAGAAGCTTCAGTGAGCCTACTGTTGCTCTTTATATCAGCCTTCAGTGTGAAAGACCTTATACTTGCAGGTCCCACAGCTAGGTCATTTTATGGCTCATCTAACCGCATTGTTTATAGATTTGGGGCATCCATATTCTTCTAGGCCCTTCCCCAGTCCCCAAGGAGGAGAACAGGTTTGCCTGAGCTAATCCAGACAATTCCACCATTTGCCAATGATTCCTTTAGCCACAGGTATCTTGACCAGAGGAATTTAAAGGGAAATGTGGTGGGGCTTTCTGGGACAGTGTTTCTATCCCTGCCTTAGAGCATTGCTGTGTGAAGCCGTGATGCTAGAGGCGGCCGCCTCCATCTTAAGAGTATGAAGGAAAAGCCAAGAGGAGCACAACATTCTGAGCTAGAATTCTAATTCTTTTGAGTGACTGATTTAACCTACCTTGGAACCATGTACTTCCAGATCTTTTGTTACATGAAGCAATGTGTGTTCCTAGTGATTAAACCACTTTGAGTGAACATTTCGGTAATTTGCAGCTGAAAGTATCCATAGAATTCCCGTGACCTCTTCCCATTGTTTGTAGGCAATCAGGACGTGGGAAGAACTCTCAGTACAAGTCCGACCTTCCTCCAAAATAGGCCTGAGATTATATGAATCAATTACCGTGTTGGAGTTTGACATTAGTTATTACAAACAAAATGCTATTGCAGGCATTTCTTTGTCATTATTTAACAAAGAAAGCACCATGGAAAATGCATATACAGCAACTTTGTTTTATATACATAAATCTAAATACGTTTTCAGATTCTCCAGAAAATTCTGTAGTTTGCAGAATTCATATTACAGAAAATTCTGTAGTTTAAACAATTTGCTTTTAATCACTTCCTCTTTATTCTTCAGAATCTCTTCTGGTTTCCTAAGCAGTTACTATCATTAATATTACAAGATCCCATAATTTTTCTGGAAACTGTATATAATACTTTTATGTATATCTCATTGGTCAGAATTTGGTCACACGACCAGTTGTTACAAGGACAACTGGGAAATGAGGTATTTATTCGGAACTTTAATGCCCAGCTAAAAATAAAAGGCTTTATTACTAAGAAAGAGAAATATAACAGATCCCGGGCACCCGTGGCAGTCATGATCATACAGCCTTAGTCTCATGTGAGACAGTTTTACTTTTGCTTACAATACATCTTTATTCTCACTATAACAGTAAATTGAAAATACTAAACTTCACATTTTCAGAAAACTTGAAAAATTTAGAAAAATGCAAATGTGAAAGTAACTATTGTAATCCAACAAAAGGTAACTATCAATAGTAATCTGAGATATGCTGTTCCAGACATTTTCCTGTTTACCAACATATTTTTCTACACAATGGCACCATACTTCATTGTTGGTAGTTATCTTTTGTCTCTGAGCAATGTTTTACAAGTATCTTCCCCTGTAAATGGGTATTTTCTGCAGTATTTGTTTTTATGGATTTGATCGTCGAAATGAACTATTAAGTTAAAGTGTTCCCTATTGTAAGTGACTGCTTCCAGTCTATGGCTATTATGAATGTCTTAACGTGAACATTGTTGTATTTAATCCATCTTTATATAAATATATTTTTAAGTTTTTCTTTCGAGTTTTATTTATTTATTTTGAGAGAGAGAGAAAGTGCATAAGCCGGGGAGGAGCAGAGAGAGGGAAAGAGAGAGAATCCCAAGCAGGCTTTGCACTGTCAGTGCAGACCCTGATGCAGGGCTCAAACTCACAAACTGTGAGAGCATGACCAACTGAGCCACCCAGGCACCCCAACATAGATACTTCCGCACTGCCTGATTATCTCAATTAATTATTTACATGATTAGAAATAGAACTCACGTCATTTTCACTTTTTTTAGTGCCTAGAACCATGTCTAACAAAGAGTAGGCACTAAATAATCATTTCTTGAAATAGATAATGAGTAAAGAAATAATAACTAGCATTGATGTTATTGTGGATGGAATCTTAATCTTTGTGCACACTGTATGAGCAGATTTGTTCCCGTGTGTTTTCAACATTTTGTATTGTTTTATCAGGGTATCAGTAGTTCTAGAAATATTTCCTCCTTTTTGTTTCAGTTTTAACAGGAAAATTTGAGATTTTTGCTCCATGTTTTAGAGTTTTGCAATTTGATTTTACACATGAATTAAATTGTGTAGCAGCGTGTGTAACACTAAACACTAACTGAAAATAATATACTTAAAATGACAAAGTTAATGTGTTTAAAACAAATCCATCAATACTCATTTGAGACTTTGTTTTCATCTAAGAAATGTCTGTATATTAAAAGCATTATAATACTCAAATTTGCGGTGAGTTATATCTGGCTTCCTAAAGGCTGACTTACATGGCCAAATATGAGCAAATGCCGAGGAATATACCTTATTTCATCAGCCCCAAGACAGAGAAGGACTGGGCAAGAAATAGACTCATTAAGGAGAACAGTCAGTCTCCAGTAGATTCCCTCCAAAGCTTTTGTGATTGGAAATGTGATGATCAGTCCTTTACCAGTAAGCTGGTTGTTATGTGAAGTAACTGGGTTCTGAAACTGAAACTATTACTCCTTATGGGTCATGAATTAATTTATTTTATTCTGGTTTTAGCTGGGTTATAAATACCATAATCTTCTCTTAGCACCTGGTAGTAGGATCTTGTCTTTCTGTTCAACTATTCATCAGCTGAAGTTCAAAGCCTGGGATGCACATCCAAATTCATCCTTTGGGCAACTCTCTATCCAGATAGACAAAGCAGAGAATGTTGGCCTAAATTATTAGCCACTAGGGAATACTTTTCTGACTTCACATTTTGCACATTTAGTTTATAATAAGTAGTTTGCAGATCACAACAGGCTTCCCAACGTGAATCTCAATTCTAAGCATCCTCATTGCAAGATTAAGACACATCTGGGCATGTCCAGTGGGTAAATAAGTTAGGCTCTTAAGGGGACTCTTGGTGCAATGGTTTGTGGCCTACTAAGAGGAGAAGTGAGGGGCACCTGCCCGGCTCAGTTGGTAGAGCATGTGACTCTTGATCTCAGGTTCTTGTGAGTTCAAGCCCCACATTGGGCATGGGGCTACTTACAAAAAAGAGGAGAAATAGGATGTATAAACTTTGTCTAAGAGCAATTCCCAGCATCAGAGAAGAAGGGTGATTTGGAGAAATCCGTAGATGAGTGTTGCGGGCTGAATTGTGCCCCCAAATTCATCTGCTGAAGTCCTAATTCCAAGCCCTTCAGAATGTGACTGTATTTGGAGACAGGGCCTTTAAAAGGTAATTAAGGCCTTTGGGAGGAAACATGTTTCTTCTGCCAACTTAGGTTCAGTGTTCAGTGACTGGGGACCTGGGAATTAACTGGCAACAGGCAGATTAATAGGAGAAAAGATAAAGTTTTTTCACACCGTGTGCTCCCTGAAGAGAGAGGTGAAGGTTTACCAACTTAACAAAAGGTGGGGAGGGGGGTTAACAGTTTCAGTGGGAAAGTATGAGAGGTTCAACTGGGCATTTTGGTGCTAATGGGGATGAGCAGTTTCCTTCTGGGATGAAAGCTCCCAGAGAGGGTGTGGTTTATGGCAACTGAATTGGTATTACAGTTGTCACACCCAGTCTCTTCCCCAGCAGGAAACTCTCTCTGTGGGAGTCAATGGAACCTGTATTTTCAGGAGGTTCTGCTAAAATTTAGCTAATGTTTCTTTCCCTGCTCACTTTGGTGGGCAATTAATCCCTTCAAGGTTACACGAAGTCATTTCGGTGGACCCTAATTCAATATGAATGCTGTCCTTACAGAAAGAGGACACGAGGACTCACAAAGAATACCCTGTGAATATGAGGACAGAAGCCAAAGAGAGGCTTCAGAAGAAACCAACCCTGCTGACATTTTGATTTTGGATTTCAGGCCTCCAGAGTGATTAGAAAATAAATTTCTGTTGTTTTAGCTACACAGCCTGTGGTGCTTTGTTATGGTAGCCCCAGAAAACTAACACACTCAGGGGTGTTTTGTTTGTTTTGCTTTTGTTTTTATTTTTATTATTTATTTATTTATTTATTTAGAGAGTGGGGAAGAGGGGCAGAAGGACAGATAGAATCTTTTTTTAAAAAAGATTTATTTATTTTGGGGAGAGCACAAGTCAGGGAGGGGCAGAGAGAGGGGTCAGAGGATCCGAAGTGGGCACGAGGCTGACAGCAGTGAGCCCAGTGTGGGGCTCAAACTCACGAACTGTGAGATCATGACCTGAGCCGAAGTCAGTGGGATGCTCAACAGCCTGAGCCACCCAGGTGCCCCTGGAGAGAGAGAATCTTACACAAGCTCCATGCATCGCAAGAGGCCTGATGCAGGACTCTCATTTCATGATCCTAGGATCATGACCTGAGTCAAAATCAAACTCAGATGCTCAACTGCTTTAGCCACTCAAGTGCCCCTATTTTTATTTCTGATTCTTATAAATCCTGTCAAAAGAAACAAAGTCTTTGTGAGAGTAAGAGAGATGGTTCATTTTCAGAAATAGCAAATAAAAGCTATGCTGTCTGGTTAACGATAGGTTTACAACTTATTGGAAATATGTATGAAGCACCTCCCTTCCACACACACACACACACACACACACATGCACTCACACACACAATGGAGTCCCAAATCCTTAAACACTTCACTTCCTGGTTCCCCCCTCTCCATTTCATGGGCTTATTTTTTGTGGGCTTTGCAATAAGCATGCACCAAAAACTGAAGTCTCTGTGTCACCTCAAGGAATGTACATTTGTTCCAATCAGACTACGTTTTGGCCTTACATGGGCATAGGTGACCTCCAGGTAAGGCTGTAACCTCTGTAGTACTCAGCCAACGAGGAATCAGGAGGGACTTCAGGCTAGGAGATAAAATCTGCTGTAACCGCCCAGAGTGTCCCTGTCCATGAGACATCCACTCTGGCAAGAACATTGATTAAAGCATCTCTTCACTGTGCTCCAAGTCTCTGTGTCCCTCCTTTGATTGGGTCAGGGGCCTTATTTCTCACAGTCTTCATGGCAAGGATAAAAAGTATATGTATTTACAAAGTTTCTGCCAAATGTTGGGTATTCAGAAAGGCCTTTTTCTGAATTTTCAGAAACACGTTTCAGAATTTTCTGAAACACCCAATTTCTTTTTTATTTTTTTTATTTTTTTTATTTTTCAACGTTTTTTATTTATTTTTGGGACAGAGAGAGACAGAGCATGAACGGGGGAGGGGCAGAGAGAGAGGGAGACACAGAATCAGAAACAGGCTCCAGGCTCTGAGCCATCAGCCCAGAGCCCGACGCGGGGCTCGAACTCACGGACCGCGAGATCGTGACCTGGCTGAAGTCGGACGTTTAACCGACTGCGCCACCCAGGCGCCCCTGAAACACCCAATTTCTAAGGTCAAGCGGAAATTTGGCGAGAAAGAATTAACTCACTTTACCCCAGGGCCGTCAGTTCTGAAAGGCACTGCTAAAGTACCACTTGAGAGAAGGGATTATTAATAGCAGGAGCCAGAAACCCAACCCTCAGGGCACACAGCTCCCCTTCTCTCTCTCTCAAGCTCACCTGCTCTCAAATCTCTAGAGTCTGCTTCTTGCTTTAATGAACTTTCTCACTTGTGTTGCTTGTCTGCTGTGCTGCATGCCTGTCCTTGAATTAATTCTCATGGAAAGACCAAGAACCCTCAGCAATTCTTTTAGGTCTAGCTGGGTCGAGGCCCCAGGGCCCAAAGTCTCCCCAGTTAACCCACCAACACCATTTACAGCAGACATGAGGTCCAGCTTCCAGAGGCCATGCACGAGTCCTCACAAAGCACAGCCCTGCAGGTGTTGTAGGACTCAGTAGACAGTGGATGCTCTAGTTTTCATTATAGCACCTATTCCACCTGAATTTAAAAATACAGGTTTACATTTCCTTATCCAAAACCTTCGAGAACAAATGTGCCTCCAAAAAAATACAACTGCAATTTCCTCATCTGTAAAAATAAAGAATATAAATAAAAGCACCGAAAATATGGGCAGCAATGGGGAAAAGATTCTGAAGTTGTCAGGACCCTCAATCCTTTTCTAAGTAGAGGAAGAATTCTAATTATACTCCTCTAAATTTTAAGTGATTTCTTCATTCCTTTTTGTTCATAATCAACCAATACCAGTCTACTGGTAAACAGGAGGGACTAGGAAATTGTCCTGTTTGCATTGAGGGTATAATCTATGTTATATTACTTGAGGAAGAAATATTAGGGATTTTACATTCTTTAAGTGTTGCAAAATTCTTACATGCTGATAATCAAGGCAGTATGGTATTAGATACATAGATCAGTGAAACAGAATAGAGAACCCACAAATAGACTCTCACAAATATTCCCAACTCACTTTTGACAAAGGTACAGAACAATTCAATGAAGTAAGGATAGTCTTTTCAACAAATGTTGCTGGAGCCATTGGACATCCATAGGCAAAAATATGAATATGTAGGCTTAGGAACTCTCTTTTTTAGTATGAACCAGTAATAAATAAGGATATATTTTCTCTGAGTATATATCATTTTGTATCATTTTGGTTGTCTGGAATATTTCCATCACTAGTGATAAATAATTCATATAACATAGTTAGCAAGCAATTAGAATTCATTAATTAGAAAATTAATATTATGAACATGAATCAGCTTGAAATGGAAACATTTACCTTTTGTGGTTAGAAAATTTATCTTTCTACTTCATCCAGGAATTGGCTCTAAAACGCATGAGTTCATTACCAAATAAAAGTCAAAATTTCTGGAATCTTGGCATACTAGATTATAATTTCACAGAAATGTTCTTAAATTGTAGAAACCTTGGAAATTGGAAAACAGCTTTGCTTTTGATTTTCCTATGAAGCCAATAGGCAATGATAATTGTGACAACTAATGAGTGAAATTCCTATGTAATAAAAGATAGACATGCCTGTCATAGGTCAATATGCATTGACCTATAAGCATTTTGTGTTACAGGGCACCTTGGTGGCTCAGTTGTTTGTATCTGATTCTTGATCTCGGCTCAGGTCATTATCTCACAGTTTGTGAGTTTGAGCCCCGTGTTGGGTTCTACACTGACAACACGGAGCCTGCTTGAAGTTCTTCTCTCTCCTTCTGTCTCTTCCCCCACCCCACATGTGCACACTTTCTCTCTTTCTCAAAATAAATGAATAAACAAAAAAAAAATCCATTTTATGTTAGAATACACAGATTTATAGAAAACTTACAAAGATAGTACAGAAAGTTCCCACATACCCCACACCCAATTTCTACTATCATTAACATCTTACATGATTATGAAACATTTATCACAATTAATGAAACAGCATTATTATTATTAACTAAAATCTATACTTTATTGATATGTCCTTGGTTTTTACTTCGTGCCCACTTTCTGTCCCAGCATTCTATCCAGAACACCACATTACATTTAGTCGTCATGGCTCCTTAGGCTCCTCTTGCCTGTGACAGCTTTTCAGATTTTTCTTGGTTTTATTGATCTTGTTTTGACTGGTTTGGAGGCTACTAGCAGATATTTCGCAGAATTCCCCCTACTGGGTATTTGTCTGATTTTTTTCCCCACGCTGAGACTGGCATAATGGGTTTGGGCAGGGAAGACCAGAGATAAAATGGCATTCTCATCACAGCATATCAAGGGTATCAGTATGATTCGACATCTGAAATTTTAACACGAGGGAATCCAACAGCTCTGGAGAGCCGATGCAGAGGCATGCGCTCTGGTCTATGCTCTAAGAGAAGTAGCTGGACGACTGTGACCCATGCGTTGGCCTTCTTTATGCGCTTGTTTATTCATCTGAAGACTAAATTTTCTTCCATTCCTAAAATTCTGGTACACCAGCCAAAGGCATCGAGGCTGTTCTGTTGGAATAGATCTCATGCCTTTCCTTGGGATGCAGGCCATCTTCTTTGAACAGACATTTGTGTGATACATGAAACGCTGGCAAGAAGGCTCACAGACCTGAATCCTAAGTCAAGCTGCATTGTACTATAGTGCCGAGTACCTACTCTTTGCCTCGTGGGGAATTTTGTCAGCACCCAAACTGGAGTTTAGTTCAAATAATGAAATGGATTCTTCCTCCATTCTTCCTCTGTTTTTCCTCCCTTCCTGTTTCCCTATCACAACAATCACAAACCCATGTCTGAGTTAAAGCCAACCTCTGGTTACTGCAGGTTGAAGAAAAATATTCTATTTAACTAGATTGAAATGGCTGTAATACTTAATTGATACATAGGCATTTGTTTCCATTTACATACAGAAGTTAAAATCAGATTTTCTGAGAAGCACCAGAGCTGAAAACTTTAAGTACTTCGATTTCTTTCTTTTTTTCTTCTTGTTTAAGTCACTCTTCTCACCATCTGGTCTAGTTTCCAAAAAGCACTGAAAACGTAGCAGGGCAAGGGAAATCAAAAGAAAAGGACTTGGGAGGTCCACAAATTGGGTCATCTGTCTTTGACAAAGGGGAATTTCACTGCGCTAAGCTATGTCATACCCACGTCCCTCAACCTTGCAGAATTTAAGAGGCTTTGTCCTTCCCACGTGGTCATCAATAGCAAAGCACCAGGAGGAATCTAAGCAAGGCACACAGCCCAAATTCCTGCATTGTTCAGAAAGTTTCACAAATACAGATGGTGTCTTCTAAGAGGTAAATATATCGGTTTTCCTCTAATGGGAAACAGCTATACTAAAGCAGATAGAAAATTCTCCCTGACATTTGGAAAATATCAGTGTCCACAGATGGGAGGAACAGTCTATTGGCAGTGGAGTTAAACTTCTGTATTTTAAATAGGGAAACAACCAATTCCAGGGTGTGTACTATGCATGTATGCATTGTTTGCTAATCATTCTTCTGAAATGAAATATTTTGTCTCTTTCCATTAAAATCTTTATTTTTCTTAGCTTTTTCTATAACACAATCTTTTTTTTTTTTTTTTTTCAAATTATCCAGAACTAACCTTTGATCTTTGGGAGTGACTTTAATGCTTGGCAGAAAGAAAGCAGAGTCATGGCAGGAAAACTGCTTTGATAGCTTAGGCCTTTTTTCCCCCCAATTTATTTTTGGGACAGAGAGAGACAGAGCATGAATGGGGGAGAGGCAGAGAGAGAGGGAGACACAGAATCGGAAGCAGGCTCCAGGCTCTGAGCCATCAGCCCAGAGCCCGTCGCGGGACTCGAACTCATGGACCACGAGATCGTGACCTGAGCTGAAGTTGGACACTTAACCGACTGAGCCACCCAGGCGCCTCTCTCTCTCTCTCTCTCTCTCTCTCTCTCTCTCTTTAAAGTATATTTTACAAAGAAAATTGTACATATTTAGGTGGACAACATGATGATTTGATATATACATACATTGTGAAACGTTGACCACAACCAAGTTAATTAACACATCCATCACCTCACATAGGTATCTTTTGTGTGTGTGGTGAGAATACCCAAGATTTTCTCTTTTAGCAAATTCAAGTATACAATACAGTGTTGTTAACTATAGCCACCATGTTGTGCATTAGACCTACAACTTATTTGTCTTATAACTGGAAGTCTGTACTCTTTGACCAACGTCTCCCCATTTCCCCTACCCACCACACCCTGGCAACCACCATTCTACTGTTTCTGAATTCAAGCAAGAATGATTGCTTTCATGTCAAACCTGTCCTCCTCCTCTCACCAAGCAAACATTGCTACTGCTCAAATTGTGAAAACCATCATGCTAGACATCATCGACGGAGGGATATTCATTGGTGTCTTTGCTGACTCCTCTTCTACTTAAGTGAATAATGTTGGAGAGTTAAAAGGCTCAGTCCTGGACCTTCCATCATTTTCTGGCCTTAATTTTCTCACTAGGGAACTTATTTGATCCCATGGCTTTAAATACACTCTATAGATATTCTATTTTTCTTTTCTTTCCTTCAAAGCTGACATCCAAAGCATAAACAAGTTCTTTTGGCTCTCCTTTCAAAATATATTCCAAATCCATTTCTTCATTTTGTTCACTCTGTGGCCTCCCTAATGCACTCCACCATTATCTCTCCTTTTTAACTTTTTTAAATGTTTATTATTTTTGAGAGAGAGGGAAGGAGTGCATCTGTGCATGTATGAGTGGGGGGAAGGGCAGAGAGAAAGGGAGAGAGAGAAAGCCAAGTAAGCTCAGTGTTGTCAACCCAGGACCCTACGTGGGCTGAGACTCACGAACCATGAAATCATAGTCTGAGCCAAAAGCAAGAGTGGGGCACTTAACTGAGCCAAAAGAGGGGCCCCTGTTTTTAAATTTTTAATTAAAATATAGTTGACATATAACATTATGTTAGTTTTAAATATACTACATAGTGATCCCACCATTATCTCTTTTGGAGGCTGCTGCAGATACCTCCTAGCTGGCCTCTCTGCCTCTATTCTTTCCCTAACAACATTTATTCTCTTTAGAGCAAGAAGTATTTTTAAAAAACGAAACAAAACCAACAAATCACAAGTTAGATTATATTATCCTCCTGCTTAAATGCCACCGATGGCTTCTCGTTACATTCTCAATAAAATCCAAATTTCCTATACTGACCTACAAAACTCTCTATGACCTGGCCTCTGCCTACTTTGCTGATCTTGTTTCTTACCACTTTCTTCTTTGTTCCCTAATTTCAGTCATAGTGGCTTTCTTTTTTTCCCTTGAGAAAAAAAAAAGCATGGCTCTTGTCTACCTTCACTAGTCTTCCTTCACTACCTGCTCTTGTCTACCTTCACTAGTTTGTCTACCAGAAATTCTCTGACTCTAGATGCAGAAAACTATCTTCTTCCAATCGGTGTAAAATCACTCACCCCCCTTTATCTCCACTCACTATACAGTATGACAGCTGGTTTTCTTTTCCTTATGACATTCTCTGAGTTGTTCTGCCAACACACTCTAGGAAGCAAGTATTAGAAGGTCAGGCACCTTTCAGGTTTCATTCATTCATCTATCCACAGAATCCGTAACAGGGCCTGGCATTAGGTAGGCACTCAAAGTTAATATCAATTAATTAGTGAAATGTATGTCTGTTAAGTCCTATTGGTCCTGGATCGTCACCTTCTCCAGTGTTTATAAAAGACCGACAAGCCATTTTATTGCTCTTTATATTTCTAATTATATAACTTTGATGTGTGTGCAGCTTAGGTGTCACGAATTGTGGTTTCTTATCAGGAGTCTCCATTTTTTTCAGTTCGGCATTGAAGGAGAGGTGTTTGGATGTTTCACCATTGCCCTCATAAGACTCCAGGCTCTAAGTATCATGGGGCACTGTGGCGGAGTTGCAAATGTAGGCAGTCTGTGGGTGAAGTGCTCTTACTAATGGACCCATGTTCTCTTGAGTCAGAAGGGAAGATTGAGTGCAAGCAATGGAAATGTCCTCCCTCTCTTCTGAAGTCTGGAAGTAGGTTCATAAAGAATTCTATGTGTCTCCGGAAACTCAAACAATCTCTTTTGTCCTATTTCCTCACTAGCTTAAGACATCTAACGCTTCCTATATAATCTTAGGTCAGCTTACCCGGCATGAGCTCCTAGACATCCAGAGACCCTCCACTTCCTTTGAAATGCCTGACCTCACCCTAGTAATCTCTTGAGTTCTCACACCCGCTCTCACTTTATTTCTATGCTCAGGAAAAAAAAAATTTATTATTTTATTTTTATTTCAAGTTTTTATTTCAAGTCCAGTTAGTTAACATATAATTTAATACTGGTGTCAGTGGTAGAATTTTGTGATTCATCACTTACGTACAACATAAAAAACTAATTCACTTATTATCGCAATGCTCACATGCCCTGGAAAGTCCACGTATACATCCATTGGTTACTGAAGTCTACACTTTCTCTCTGAAGCCAAATGAAAACCTAAGTGTTCCGCTGAAATTTCAGTGCACATATACACTGGTCACCCCTAAACTCTCCAGTTCTCTACAGTTCACAAAAGATGACCCAATAATGCAGAATTTGTCTAAAATGCAAACTCACATCCAAGTATCTGCATTCTAGAGCTTTACTTCTGAATTCCTCCTCCTCAGCCAAAATTCAGCATCAAGAAAATTGAGGAAAATTATGAATATTTGCTCATAACTAAACATATACTCAACCTTCCTTAGTATCTCCATTAGTCCCTAAAAATCTGCACTAGGAAAGGCTATTAACAACCTTTTCATCGTAAAATTAAATTCTAACAATTATGGAGCATTTGTATTCTGAGCGCTGCCCACGTGTGGAGAAAAAACTTTCTGCATACGATTTCTTCCTCCTATTTTTCTTCTTCTTGTCCAACAATAAAATTTTCTTGTTTTCAAGACCAGGAAGTACTTTCAAGTTAAAAAGAATAGGGAAGAAGTTAGAAGAGATGACTAGTAGCTACTTAGGAAAATGTATAGGAGGGGGATAAAAATCTAAGCATGTATTTAAGAAGTACTAACTTTTCCATGTTAATAAGCCTTTTTAAATTGACACTTCTGACATAAAATGTGTGGTGTTTCCACCCAAGAAATTCTCTAACTCTCCGTAGACACCAACTGAATGCCCTATGAGTTGTTATACTTACACTATGATTCTTACACTACCCAGAGTTAAAGCAGACCCTACAGGTTAAGAACTCAGTCCCCAAAGGATTACCCTCCACTTCAGATGCCAATCCTAAGTCCCAAGTTGTCACTCGTACTTCTGACCAATCAGCTATAAATAAGAGGTTCTAATAACAACCTCCCCGGGTTTGATAATTTGTTGTAACAGCACACCAAACTCTGTAAAACAGTTTATTTATATTTATAAGTTTATTATGAAGAATATTATAAAGAATGCAAATAAACAGTCAGATGAAAAGTTACATAGGCCAAGGTCCAGAAGGAGCTTCTGTCCTTGTGGAGTTGGATATGCCAGCCTCTTGACACTTGGTGGGTTTACCAATCTGGAAGCTCTCTAAGTACCATATTTTAGGGGGTTTTGTGGAGGTTTCTTTATGATTGATTAAATCATGGTCATTGGTAATTAACTAAAAGATTCAACCATCTAATTATGCCTTAGTTTTTTTGACAACCAGCTCCCTTCTTGAATCAATCTAGGGGCCCCTGCCATCAGTCATCTCATTAGATAATAAAACGACACTCGTCATTTATGATATTCCAAGAGTCTGAGAAGCTCCTGTATTGGAACCAGAGAATAAAACCACATACTATAATGAAAAATACTTCCATCATATCAAACAAGGGTTTTAGGAGCTCTGTGCCAGGAACCAGGGATCGAGACCAAATACAAATTTCTTATCATGTCACATTGTAGATGTTTTGACAGGGAAATGTACTTATTAAAAGGAAATCATGTGTGAAATAATCCACTTGTTACAAAGTATCTCACAGAAAATGAAGAAGCTTTCAGAAGGTAGCTATCAGCCACAGGTGAGGCCCTCTTTCTTCAACCACAGTTATCCTGTTCTCTTTGCCTCCTCAGAATTTCTGAGTAGGTAACAGGACTTTGTTGTCTATATGTCCCTAGATACAAATCTAGGTCTGATAAATTATGCCGGGTCGGGGCGGGGGGGGGGACGAAATCCCCAAAACGAGTCAGGCCTACATTTGGCACATAAGCTTTCAATCTCAGCACAGAAGGTAGAGAGATTCAAGTTTAAAAATACGTTCTTAACTAAAAAGGCTATAATTTGGAAATGTAAATAGTTGCCAAAAAATTTATCTACTTAATTTCCCTTATCTGACTTTTCACCCCATGTCCCCGCCTTTATCCTTTCTCTGCTATGTTCTACTTTCCCCTTCCTCCCTCTCTTCTCTGCCCAGATAATTATTTAGGGTTCGTTCAAGTCAACGGTGCCCGATGAAGAAGGAAGCATCTCAGTCTTCAGTTACCGGCAACACATTCTCAGCTATTGAGTGTAGGGGAGGTATTGGTTTTTTTTATTGCTGTACAACAAATTACATACATTACAACAAGCCACATACATTATGTGGCTTAAAGTAACACACGCGAATTATCTTAGAGTTTCTATGGATCAGGACACACTTTAACTGAGTCCTCTACCTAGAGTCTCATACTCAAGGTATTGGCCAAGATGCATTCTTATCTGGACACTCCATGGGAAAGAAACTGCTTTCAGGTGCATTGAGTTGTTAGCAGAACTTTCCCCCCTTTTCATTATGGGACCGAAGGCCTCAGCTACTTGCTAGGTATGAAATGGTAATGCAATGTAATGAGGCCTCCCTCGGTTCTAGAGACTAGGTATGGTTTTCAGAGGCTGCCTATAGTGCTTTGCTATGCAGTTTTTGCAACATAGCCACTTATTTAACCAAGCCAATGAGGAGAAGCCTCATCAGAGACCCTCATCAGTCTGCTAGCAAGAAAAAAAATCTTAATTTTTTTTTTAATATTTGTTTTTGAGAGAGACAGAGACAGAGTGTGAGTGGGAGAGGGGCAGAGAGAAAGGGAGACAGAATCGGGAGCAGCCTCCAGGTTCTGAGCAAGCAGTCAGCACAGAGCCTGATGCGGGCCTGAATCCACAAACTGCGAGACCATGACCTGCGCCGAAGTCGGACGCCCAACCAACTGAGCCACCCAGGCGCCCCAAAAAAATCTTAATACTGTAATATAATCACGGGAATGATAGTTCATGTTGCAATGTTCTATCAGCTAGAAGCAAGTCACAAGTTCTACTCACCCACGAGGGGAGATTATACAGAATCACAAATATTAGGAGATGGGGATCATGGAAAGCCATTTTATATTCTGTCTACCATAGGAGAGATAGGGAACACTAAAAAATTACATAGAAGTTTTATGATTTCAGGTATTACATCCAAGTCTTCAATTCATTTGTAGTTAATTCTTGTCTATGGTCTAAGATAGTAATACTTGAAACCATAAAACTCCTAGCAGAAAACATAGGTGGTAAGCTCTATGACATAGGTGTTGGCACAGATTTTTTTTTATCTGTCACCAAAAGCAAAAGCAACAAAAGCAAAGATAAATAAGTGGAATGACATCACACTAAAAAGTTTCTGCACAGAAAAAGCAACCATCATAAAAAAAAAAAAAAAAAAAAAAACCACTGAACAGGAGAAAATATTTTCAAATCCTTTATCTGATAAGGGGTTAATATCTAAGATACATAAAGAATTCATACAACTCTATAGCAAAAACACCCAAACAACTTGATTTAAAAAATGGGCAGAAATTTTTTTTTCCAAAAAAGACACACAGATGGGCAAAAGGTACATGAAAAAGTACTCACCATCATCAAGCATCAGGGAAATGCAAACCAAAACCACAGTGAAGTATCCATACCTATCGGAATGGCTATTATCAAAAAAATAAGAAATGACAAGTGTTGGCAAGGAATGGAGAACAGAAACCTCATGCACCATTTGTGGGAACATGACCCAACCCTTTCATGAAATTGATTTAGATCAAGAGCCTAACAGATCAAATACCCATATTTATTAAAATATTTTGAGTACCTGAAAAGATACACCATGTCTACTGAAATTTTAAACTCCAGTGGAGCTAAAAAGAAATCTTGGAAGCTGTGCCCATAATTCTACCCATACTTCATAATAAATAAAAACTTACCACAGGTGATAAAGTCAAGCAGATAATATGCACTGAAATTTAAATAATTTATCCCCTCTACAGAAGTATGTATCATTTTCATCTAAAAATACTAGATTTCAAACTTTTTTTCTTTCCCACAGGTATCTGTATTAACACAAAAGCATTAACCTATGCATTAATGTTTTCAAGACAATGTTGAATGTATTTCAAAATTAATAGCTGGCAAATGATATACACCAACAGCCTTTGATCACATGCTCCTTACAGTGTTCAACTCCCAGATGAGTATATTTAAAGAATAAAACTGTAATGTAAAAGATGATGCAAATATTTAATCAAGATTATCTAGGGTTCTTTCCCATTAATCATTCCCTCTTTGCATATCTGAGAATAGGGATGTGCAATTATACTACCTAAATAAATACTGCTCTGATATTTCCTCCTTTTCATCTTAGTAATTGCATCTGAGCTATTATCATTGTCTGCCACCTTTTTAATTTTTTTTTCTTTTTAGAAAAGGAGAGAGAGAGAGAGAGAACATGAGAAGGGAAGGAGCAGAGGGAGAAAGAGAGAGAGAATCCTAGGCAGGTTTCACATTCAACGTGGAACCAGATACAGGGCTCTAAACCACAACCCTGGGATCATGACCTGAGCTGAAACCAAGAGCCATTCACTCAACAAACTGAGCCGCCCAGCCTCCCCCGTTGTCCACTACTTTTTATCCAGTCCTTCCACATTGTAGTCCATGCTTTGCACAATCATGAATGTGATTTTCTCATTAAAAACCTTCAGTGGCTTCTCATTACTTACATGGGAAAGCCCAAATTACTTGGCATGACATAGACTCTTCCATTATCTAGCCTCAACTTGCCTTTCAGTATTGCCTTGTTGCTTTCTGTTGAGCCACACAGAACTACACTCACTCAGCTTTAAATACATCATAATTTTGCACGATTCTTTCCTTTTATAAAAATACCTTTTACATAAGTTGTTCATGAAGCCAGTTCTCTTCTTGTTCTTTTGATATTGTTCTCTTAGGCATCTGGCAAGACCAAACTGAAATGTCCACTGTCTTGTTGACAAGAGGTGCCTTCTGCACCTTTCCCAGTAATTAAAAAGAGCCTTCCTATGGCATTTTAATAAGACATACATAATTGAACTATAGTCTAACTACTTATTAGTCCCCTGTCTAGACTGTGATCTGTTTAAAGTCAGGGACATCATCTTATCTTTCTTTTATTTCAAGCACTTTCTATGGTGTCTGTCCCATGGGGTCAAGACTCTGTAATTGTATATTAAATTAATATTTTGTTTTGCTATATCACAGGTTAATTGGTTTTTTGAACTACTGTTCATTTTTATAATTAAAATATAATACATGTATCTTTGTTTAATCAACTGGGTTGTTTTTTTCCTGTTGAGAATATACAAAGATGTCTTAATAAATATACTTTTAAATTCTTCAAATATAAATTCATCAAATATTTATTGATCCATATGATAGTTAAAATTCATTTATTGTACCCTTACCATGCTTAAAACACTGCTTAAACATTGGGAATAATCTTATAGTCCAAATGTAAAGAGATAAGTATCAACCCCAAAAGCTACATTATATTCAGTGCTGGGCTAGAGAAGCCAGGGAGCTTAGACGAATAAGTGATTAATTATGATTAAAGAATTCAGAGAATTGGGGCATCTGGGTGGCTCAGTTGTTTGAGCATCCAACTTTGGCTCAGGTCATGATTTCATGGTTAGTGGGTTCGAGTCCCACATCGGGCTCTGTGCTGACAGCTCAGAGTCTGGAGCCTGCTTCAGATTCTTTGCCCCTACCCTGCTTGTGTTGTCTCTCTCTCTCTCTCTCTCTCTCTCTCTCTCTCAAAACAAGTAAACATTAAAAATATTTTTTAAAGAATTCAGAAAATATTCACTGGTGTGTTGGCATTCAGACTGAGTCTTAGAAGAGATATCAACAACTTTGGAATATGGGGGTGAAGAATCCTAGAGAATACCATGCACAAACATATATAGACATGGAACATGTAGGAGTTTAGAGTAAAAGGGTTGGAGATGGGAAAGTTAACCAACACAGTTTTGTAAAGATAAGTGTGATTTGGGTTATGTAAGAGGAAAACATGGGAGTGTGAATTGTACTATGTTGCCGATAGGAAAATTTCAAAGTCTACTCCATTTGACTTCCATTCAGTATCCATTTCCATTTTTATGCCCATATTAAACTCCCAAACAACAAAAAGAATAACATGCTTCCATTTATAATGATGCAATTCTTCATGTACAAACCAAGATGAGCTTAACTTCTCCCGCAAAATGAAAACATGAAGTCCCAAAAGACACAGTATTCATATCTGCACTATGTTATTTCCTCTTTTAATTGGTTATAATCTTGAATATTTTATAACCTAGACACTAAATTATTAAATTAACTACCATCAACCCTCCTTATGTAAGATACTCAGTTAAATGAAGCAGGGAAACACAAACATAATGAATACATACATAAAAAAGAAAGGAAGAAACCACATGTAGCTGTGATAGTCCTCATCCCTGTAATTGGTTATGAGGACATAGATGATATTTAATTCCATCCCTTGGACCTAAGAGCTCTTGGTAGAGCCCAGGGTTGCACTGATGGGAATCACACATTCTGTGAATATGTTGTTAAGTGTAGGACAGGGTTTATCAGCCTTAACACTATTGACGTTTGGACTGCATTCTTCTCAGTTATAAGAGCTGCCCTGTGCATGGTAGAACGTTTAGCAGCATCCCTGCCCTCTACCTCAAGATGCCAGTAAACACCCTCAGAGTCATGAAAATAACAAATCTCTGCAGACATTACCAGAGGTTTTGGGGGGCAGTGGGGAGGAAGCAAAATCATACCCAACTGAGAATGCTGTGTAAAATGATAAAAAAAAAAAAAAAAAACACTCCATTTCCACTCCTTGTTTCCTAAACCTGTATGTATGGCCATTGTCTCAAAATATACATCAAAACTTTATAGGGCAGCTCATCATCTTTGCATGGTCTGTCATCTAGGTAGAGACATGACTGAGTCATTATCTGGTTATTCCACCATTTCATTAAGCCAGTGGATGGGGTACGTGATGATACCTTTGAATCTCGCCTTTTCCTCACTTCTTTTACTATAAAATAAGTTACTTGCCAAGAAAGTTCTGTAGAACACCACAATGACAAATAAAGCATTCAGTAACTCCACAGATGGTGATACTGATAGAAGCAATGAGGGTAGAGAATGCAAATTCATACCCAGAGTAAGTGTCTGAGAACAAAGTGTCACTGGTCCCTCTCTGTCATCAATCCACCACCAAACGGTTGGTTGATCCCCTGAGGATGAAAATAAGGAAAGAGCTCAACAACAGTCTCTACTCTTGATAGGATGGACTCTTGGCTGGTGGCTTAATAGCCAGACGAACCACCATGTCTTCCTCACAGCGTCAGACTTGGGTGATGAAGCAGATGAAAATGCTCTATGCACCTGGAAGCATTCTAGTTGATTGCAGTGGTAAAGTGGGTACAGTAGGAAGTGGGAAGAAAGGCTAGACTTCTGACAATTCTATTTCCATGACTCTTCCCCAATTTGACTTGCTTTCCAAAACTTTGCTTTTGTTTTTGCTCATTTGACATCATGAAGAGAATTAAGGATTTGTCATTTATTTAGAACTATGGCAGTCTGACATCCAGAAGTCTAAGACCACAGTTCAAAAGAGCTTTATTATTGCTGCAAGATAAGTAGTTTGAGACATAATAGCCGACGACTCTAAACAACTCAAATGTTTTGTGACTAGTGACTAGGGAAACAAAACAGGTTATCCTCATACAATGAAATACTATGCATCAATTAAAAGGAACAAACTATTGACACACATAATAAAATGGATAGTATCTCAAAAATAATATATTAAGAGGAAAGACTCCAGAAACAAAACTAGACATACTATATGATGGCATCTATACAAAAGTCTAGAAATACCCAAACTAATTTATAGGTGGCAGAATCCAGATCAGTGTTTGCTACATTTGGGGATGGAATTGATAAATGCAAAGAAGCATGAGGGATTTCTTTGGGATGACAGGAGTGCTTATATTGATTAGGATAGTGGTTCCACAGGCGAATGTAATTTTCAAAATCCCTTAGCCTCTATACTAGAAATGATGCATTTTAATATGTTTGCCTCAATTGAGTTGGTTTATAGAGAAAAAAATAAAGAAGAAAGAGCAAGCGTCAGAGGTGAAGGTAATGAACTCAGGTTTTTCAAACATCCCAGTAGGCAGTTGGAAAAAAATTACTTCCGGTTCCTAGAAGCATACTGAGCAGAGATTTGACTGCAGGGTCCTATGCATTTAGAGCAGTGATTCTTAACTACAGCTGCATGTCAGAGCCATTAGGGAGATGTTGGGTACACTAATATCTGGGCCTTACCCCCAGAAATTCTGACATATTTAGTTTTGAGAGAAGCATAGAATGTGGTATTGTTTTAAAAGCAGTCAAGTATTTCTCATGTGCAGCCAGGCTTAAATACCATTAATCTAAAGTGCTATTGAAATTATGTCTGCAGACATGACGTCTTTCAGAAAGTTCATAAAATGAGAAAAGAAGAGGAGTAAATATTAGAGACTAGAGGGTGTTGATATTTAAAATGTTAAAAGTTTAAAAAGTAAGGAGTCTTTGGGAAAAGACTTCTGACGGTTGCTTATCAACAAAGACAATAGAAGGCTAATAAAATAATACTATGAACAATTTTATGCAAATTTGACAACTTGGAAAAAAATGGACCAATTTTTGAAAAATATAATTCACCAAACCAACACAGGAAGAAACAGATTTATATCTATAATAGGCATTAAGTTTCTTATCAGAAGCCTCAGAAAAGAAAACTCCAGGCCCAGATGGTTTCAGTGGTGAATTATATAAGAAACATTCAAGGAGGAACTAACACTAATCTTGCACAGATGATTTAGAGGAGGTAGAATCAATGTTCAGCTCATTTTATGAGGCCAATATAACACCAAACCCCAAAATCTGATAGATATTAAAAAACAGAAAAATATTAACGACCAACATGCCTCATGTAAATAGATGAAAAAGTACTTTGAAAATATTAGCAGATCAAATCCAGCAGTACTTAATTCTTAGCGAATTGCCCCTTGATCGCATGGACTGACTACCACACATGAACTATGTGGGATAGTGGGGAGCAGCTCCATGGAGTAAAGATGGGCATTTGGAAAAGACAATAAACAAACAAACAAAAATCCCAAGTGCCTACTACAAATGATATAATTTCAGGGGCACCTGGGTGGCTTAGTCGGTTGAGCGTCCGACTTTGGCTCAGGTCATGATCTCGCGGTCTGTGAGTTCGAGCCCCGCATCGGGCTCTGTGCTGGCAGCTCAGAGCCTGGAGCCTGCTTTCGATTCTGTGTCTCCCTCTCTCTCTGCCCCTCCCCTGCTCATGCTCTGTCTCTCTCTCTGTCAAAAATAAATAAACATTAAAAAAAAATAATAAAAAAAAACAAATGATATAATTTCTAATTATTTCTAATGTAACTACACATATTTTTGTTAAGGGTAATTAATCCTGATTTTAGAAGTGTATTTTCTCTTGAGTAAATGAGTGTACCTCCTTGAATATCAAGAGAGAAGTGTCTAAGACAGAAAAATATGTCTCATGGAAAAGACTCCTAAACCATCAGAAAGTGGTAGGGATAGGATCTTAAACTCCTAATCTTCATTCCATGACACTCCTTGGGTTATAATAATTAAACTTTCAAAAATCAGTTCTAATTTTTAACAGTCCTGCTCATCCTCTACCATTAACGTGCACTTAACATACTCCTTACAAATCCGGTCATTAGGAACTAATTACTACCCAATGTCTTGTTTCTAAAGCAGGGCACATTTAGATGATTTCTATCATCTCTGTAGGATGTAATCATCATAAAAACTTTCTTACCAATGGGAGCTATTACTTGTCTCTACTTTAAAAACATACCATGATCATGACATCTAAATATAGCAATATATAGCCAATTAAGCCTACCCTAAGTAGAATGTGTGAAACTTCAAGAAATATGCACTTTTATGTCATTTCAATTGCATTTCAGGACTTAATATCTTGTGATCTGGCATCCACTTTCCTATTTATCCTGTGCATTCATTCTTGGTTGGTACCATAGAAATTTAAATTAAAGTCATCATTTACTTGCCGAGCTTTCCTCAGGTTTAATGGAGTAACAAAATTGCCTAGTAGAAACTTTTTTGTATCACTCTTCATCCTCATCTGCAAATTGAAGAGAAAACTGAAAAAAAGAAAAAAGACAATGAGATTCTGGACAGAGCACTTGGCTGGTCAAGGCTTATTGCTTTAATATATTCTAAGGAGAGGAAGACAGAGCCAGTCTAAGTTATGCTGTCTTATTCCATAGCCCAGAGGAAGTAGCTCTTTTAGCCTCAGTGACAATAATGGAGCTAGAGAGTATTCAGGAGTGCTATTCACTTGGAAAGACATGTCTAGAGGGAGGTGGGGGTGGCAGGGGAGGTGGCGGAGGGGTAGGCGAGGGAGGTTGGTAGAGGGGCAGGTGTGTGGGGGGGTACTAGTGAAAGGAAGACAAAGGTAAAAGGGACTTAAAAGAGAAAATAATGTAAAAAAAAAGTGATAAAGAAATAAAAACGACCAGATGCTTTCTAGAATCTAGTGCTAGAAGGCAATAGTCATATAGTAGCAAAGAGTAACCCCTGAATCTTTGTGACTTGATGTCATACACAAGCTGCATGCTCCATGCCTATCATGATCAACACAGAAATTCTGCTCCTTGTAATCACTCAAAGTCTCAGGCCGGTGTAGCAGCTATTGTCTGGAACATTGCCCGTTCTGTACCAGAGTAGCAAATGCATATCTGCTTTTAGTTTTCCCTGGGAAATGACATATATCACTTCCGTCAATGCTGTTGGCAAAAAAAAAAAAAAGAAAAGAAAAAAAAAAGTGGCCATGCATGTTTTCAAGGACGTGGGGAAACACTATTCTGACCATATGCCTTGCAGGAAAATCATAAATATTTGGTCAAGGAACAATCATATACGACACTATTATTGCCCCTACTGGATAGTGAAGTGTATATATACCACACAGAGCACTGTGTTCAACTGACTACTCAGTATCTAATCTCCCTTTATTTTCTATCAACAAATAGTGTTTTCCTTCAGATGGTAATCTGAATGCCTAAAACCTACATTTTTCATTTTCTGTTGTAGATAGAGGTAGCTATTGACACAGTTCTGGCTAATGATACATGGAAGCCATTGCATGGGTTTCTAGGAATACTTTGTAACATAGGCACAGGCTCAGCCAACTCATTCCTTTTTTCCTTCCTTCTGGCAAAAACAGTTGTGATACTGGAGGAATTGGGAAGAGAGATATCTTGCAACCATGAGGACGAGAGTAAGCCTGGGACACTAACTGAGAATGTGACGCTAATGTACTTACCCTTATTACCTACTTTCAAACTCCTAGTTGTTTGGGAGAAAACAGCAACAACAACAGTATTTTTTTTCAGCCACTTTTAGCATGATTTTATTTCATATATGCTACGACCCTGTTCCTGAGTGATCCAGAATTTGAACCCAAGAGTGTGATGAAACAAGTAACAGATTCTAAAGTACAGAACTGACTGAGTGAAAACCTCATGGTGTCAGGAGTTAAGATTCCGCCCATTTTTATTGCCCCTAAATCTTGTTCAGCACCGGGACAACAAAACAACATTTTTTCTCCTCTGATGAATACATAGAGTCACTTTCCACCTTGTTCAGTCTTTTTGTTGCTCTGTCACGATGTTATGAAGCACAGCAGAAAAATTGAGCGCTTGTGACTAGATTGGTTCTGAGATGTTGTTCTGCTCACATTGGTTGACTATTAAGTATGAGGGTTAGTAATAAATCTCAGCTATTTATCCTTTAAACCACTTTCCCTCTTGGGACCTCACAAGGCCTGTGATTTTTCTCCATTTATGCTCTCCCAGTATACACTCAACCCTTCCTAAAAGCCTACAGTTTGCTTTCAGACCATTTATTTATAAGACGGGCACGTTAATGACAGGTGATTCTAGAGGCAAAGCAAATTCTCAAGAGTAGGAGGAAGGAAGCAAGGAAGACAGGAGAAGCAGGTGAAGAGTTCTATTTCTCAAGTCACCATTGGGAGAATCATGCAGTTAAAGTAGAAATTAATAGCCTTTGAATATTAAACTTTTTTGAAATGTCTCCAAAAATTTTTTGCGATCATAAAAATATTGCCATATCTTGGCCCTTTAATAAGTTTTCTTAATAAAAAAGTTCTTTAGATATATGGTGTTTGATAACCAGGCTTCCTCTCTGTTAGTTATTTCTCTACTATTGTTAATTGAGTGATCCACCAAATAAATGTTATTAAATGATTCTAGACTGAACCACATTTTCAGGAAAATGGAGAAAAAATAACCAAGAACTAGCTGAGTTTGGTGTTTTTCTGGGAAAAGGAGAGGTAGGTGTATACATCTATCTAATTCTTTAATTATGTCATCTTTGATACGTGCATGTTATGGAATGACAGAGGTCAATTATGAGAGGTTCTATTAAAAAGAAGGAAAACGTTAGCAAAAAAATTTTGACTTAAAATTGTCTCAGAGAAGGAGATAAAGAACACTCCTAGGATGTATTGGTGTAGATTGTTCCACAAAAAATGTTCCACAATCACACCACTTCTAGAAAGATAACATTTCTTTTTCCTCTTCTCCTTCTTCTTCCCTTTTTTCTTCCCCTTCTTCTTCTCCTTCTCCTTCTTCTTTTAAGAGAGAAAGAGAGAGAGAGGCAGAGAGAGAGAGAGAGAGAGAGAGAAGAGACTCTTAAGCAGACTCCACACCAAGAGTGAAGCCAGATGTGGGTCTCGAACTTATGACCATGAGATCATGACCTCAGCCTGAATCAACAGTCCAATGTTTAACCAACTGAGCCACCCAGGAACCCTGAAAGATAACATTTTCTTAAATTTTCTTCTTACACTAAAGCATAAAGCAAACTTTTGTTTAGACAATAGTATTTTACTATATTTTACTAAACTAATAGTATACTTCTATTTCCCTCTCTTCCACTGAAAAACTATTTGAAATGCTGCACACAAATATTTTCAGAATCATGTTTTTAAAAGTATTGGTATCCAGTAAGAAAGCAAGCCATGTATGGAAACAAGCAAGCAAACACGCAAATAAGACATCCAAACCAAACAAACCTACAAAGAGAAAGCAGATTTCTATGAGGAGGCAAGTGCGTAAGCCGAGTGCCACCCTGAGGGTATTTTCTGAGCTCAAGATGACAAATTTTCAATAGGAGATAAGAGATTAGGTTCTGCAAACATCAGGGAGACTAATGGGTACCCCATCCTTAAAGAAGGAACTTCGGTGTTCACAAGATAATGAGAAGTAAACTCACTCTGCAGAAAGAGACAGCAAGAAACTAGCTAGTATCAATTATGCTAGACAAAGGAGAAAAAATGTTACGTGAGAATTTGAAGCTGTTATATTGTCCTCCTGTGAGTTTTCAGGCCTCATGTGTGACCCAAAAAACCTCAATCAAATCATTCTAACTAAATGATTCCAGGATAGTAGCACTTCCAGACAAGTGGGAGAAAAAATAAATACATTTTCTTTATAGGATTTACAGCATTTTCATCTTAGACCTCAAAAGATTGCACAGAGAGAATTCCAGCCACCATCAACTTTGCAATATAAAACAAAACACACATAGAAGCAAGAATACTATTAAGGCAGTGGACATCAAGGGCCAAGATTCCAGAAAGAAGGGAAACTCAGAGTGGTGATCCCAACATATGGTGCTGCTTTCCCCCTTGAAGGTAGAAAATGCTAGGGGCTGAATAACTTCGTATAACTGGGGATTACCAGAGCACTGGTAATCACTCAAGGCTTTCAGTAGACACCACAAAAAACTAATCCGTAAGAGTAAAAGTGGAATGGAATTGACAAACACTTAAAAAGACTGAAGTTTATATTCAAAACACACCAACTTCATACTCTCTTACATTCTCCTGTCCCCACCTTCACCAGCTGATGAGAAAGAAAATCTCCGAAGGACAATTATATTATAGAGTCATAGATTAACTCTATGATTTTTCAAATGCCATGTCTAGCATTCAAAAAAGAAATAGGAAAGTATTGGAAAAGGCAAAAGTTGAACGATAACCAAGAGAAAAAGGAAGAGCATAAACAGATCCACAAGCGACCAGAGGGAAATAATTTCAAGGAAGACAAAAGAGCAAGAAAAGGAATAAAAATGTGGGTACATTTAAATACATATCAGTACATCACTAGATATTTTGTAGAAGACCTTCTAACAAGTAACTAACTCTTTATCCTGGGACAAGAAGAAATATTTTGCAGACCTCTCTGGGTTTGGGGAAAAGAGAACAGCCCCCATCCAGTAACAACTAAAAGCAATGTGACATTTCTTACATGACAGAAGTTGCTAAGAGAAGTTTATAAAGCACATATGTCAGAATCCCTTGGAAATGGAATCCCACCCACACGTACTGAATCAAACTTGTGGGCCTGAGTCCCTGGAAACTGCATATTTCATGTACCAGATAATTCTGCCGCATACTAGTATTTAACACAAACTGCTATTGAATAGAGGGTGGGCACTCACTTCTCTTTCCAGGATAAGTTATTCCCTTTTTAAAATAATAGAATTGGAGGAGCACCTGGGTGGCTCAGTCAGTTTAGCGTCCGACTTCAGCTCAGGTCATGATCTCCCAGTCCGTGAGTTCGAGCCCTGCACCCGGCTCTGTGCTGACAGCTCAGAGCCTGGAGCCTGTCTCAGATTCTGTGTCTCCCTCTCTCTCTGACCCTCCCCCGTTCATGCTCTGTCTCAAAAATAAATAAATGTTAAAAATTTTTTTTTTAAATAATAGAATTGGAGTAATGGTAAGGACTGCACTTAAATTTTAAAAATACCTGTTTCATTCCCCCATACATCCAGGTGGATCAGTTCTTATTTACTTCACCTACAATCACTGAAAGCATACATTGGAATGTGATAGCAAAAGAG
The DNA here is from genome assembly GCF_023721935.1 of Panthera uncia. Taxonomy (NCBI): domain Eukaryota; kingdom Metazoa; phylum Chordata; class Mammalia; order Carnivora; family Felidae; genus Panthera; species Panthera uncia. The sequence continues at coordinate 129,774,618 of NC_064811.1, read as the reverse complement.
GTATTTTCTATCACAGATTAATAACTCTAATGGCCAGTAAATTTTTCTTCTGTTTGAATGAAATATCACTTACTATAAATAATCATTAAAAAATTTTTTTTAATGTTTATTTATTTTTGTGTGAGAGAGAGACAGAGCATGAGAGGGGGAGGGGCAGAGACAGAGAGGGAGACACAGAATCCAAAGCAGGCTCCAGGCTCTGAGCTGTCAGCACAGAGCCAGACATGGGGCTCGAACTTGGAATGGTGAGATCATGACCTGAGCCAAAGTCAGACGCTTAACTGACAGAGCCACCCAGGTGCCCCTAAATAACTATTTTTATTTTTTCGTTTTGGTCTTCTCCTTTACAACTTAACTGAAAATGGAAAAGACCTTATGATCCTTCTTTTGAAGATTCTTTGAACTTTTGATATTCAGTACAATTTGCCCCAGTCCTTGCTCGTTTACCCTTTGCAAGGTATTACACTGAGACCTGCAGCAAGAAAGGGAGATAGGTAAGGTACAGTTCCAGCTTCCAAGACTTTAGAATCCAAGTGGGGCCACAAAAACAACTAGGATTTGGCTGTTTTGTAAAACCTTCTGAGATTTGCAACAAGATCACAATGTCCTATTCTTTGAGAACTGTCCTGTAGTTCAAAAAGGCTGGAAACACCTGATGGCTCAGTCAGTTAAGCATCTGACGCTTGGTTTCACCTCAGGTCATGATCACACATTTGGTGAATTCGAGCCCCGCGTTGGGCTCTGAGCTGACAGCATGGAGCTTGCTTGGAATTCTCTCTCTCCTTCTCTCTGCTCCTCTCTGGCTCATTCTCTCTCTCTCAATCTCTCAAAATAAGCAAATAAACATTAAAAAAAAGAAAAGGTTGATTTCTATCAAATGCATTTGTATTCATGAGTCTCTTTCATTTACCGCCGTTCACCAAACCAAGAGTAATCACATAGTCTGTGATGGGCCCATCAATTTGTATAAGCTCCAAATTTGAAATCATAATGGTAGCAAGTTAACGTATCAGGATGGTCAGAAATATAATTTGTCAATTCAGCAGCCGTGGGGTAGTCAGATCCAATCATGTCACCTGTATAAGCATCTCATCTAAAGAGCAAACGTATAATGCTTCCCATTCCATGTTTTCCTCTAGAAAAGGGCAAGAACTTCTACAAATCTGTGCTCCTTCTAGTCTCTCCATTCGCCCTTCACCAAATTTTGGCATTGAAGTAGAAGAGTTAATAATACACTGTAGTAGTTAATAATAGCACTATATGGAACTAACTGCCTGGGTATAAACCCCAGATCCATAGTTAACAGATCTGTGATTTTGGGAATATCAATTAATTCTCAATGTCTTACTTTTCTCATCTGTAAAACGGGGATAATAGTATTACCTACCTCAAAGCATTTTCATAGGAATTAAATGAGTTAATATTTGTAAGTCAGCTAGTGTCTGATAAATAATAAATACTATACAAGTAGTATTTTATTAAATAAGTAAATATTAATATTGAAAGTTGTCTTGAAGTTTGAATGAAAATTTCTGTGGTCAAACACTTTAGTGTCCTTGCTAATGACTTTTGGTCATTGTTAATTCTCAAAGTGATAATTATTATTAAGTCTTTCATTTGTCCTCACTTCCTATATTTCATATTTGTCTCCTGAATTCATTCCCTTCTCAGTGGAATACATCCTCTTAGATCTTTTTTACAAAGAGTATTTATATGTGGTCTACATACTTAATAGCGTGGTTAGAATTTTTTCAGCCAATTGTATCATGAACATCATGGGGTGCCTGGGGGGGCTCAGTCGGTTAGGTGTCCGACTCTTGATTTCGGCTCAGGTCACGATCTCACCATTTGTGAGTTTGAGCCCCACATCGGGCAATATGCTGACAGTGCGGAGCCTGCTTGGGATTTTCTTCCTCTCCCTCTATCTCTGCCCTGCTTACTCTCTGTCTCTCTCTTTCTCTCTCTCTCTCAAAATAAGTAAATAAACCTTAAAAAAAGTTAAAAAGTGCAATACATCATGACCAAATAGGGCTTATTTTAGAGAAGTTCCACATCAGCAGATATACCAGTGTGGTTCACCATACATTATGAGTAACAGGGAAGAAATCCATACAGCCATCTCAATATGTTCTATCATCTACCTATCTATCTTCTTTCTTTCTTTCTTTCTTTCTTTCTTTCTTTCTTTCTAATCTATCTATCTATCTATCTATGATCTATCTATTTATCTGCTTATATCGATATTTGCCCATCTGGTAGTTTTTCAGCTGCCAACTTACTTGCTCTCCTCTCTTCTAAGGTCTATTCTGCATTGCAGATTCCAGAAACCTCATTTTCCAGAATCCCCTTCCCCGCATAGTTTCAGGCCAGAGCTTGCCAAGGAGGAGGTCTTGCACAGTATTTGGAAAGTGAACTGGAGAAGAGGTTTTCATTCCTGGGAGGTTAAGGCGGCCAGATACCATGGCTTCACAGATTTCTCCACAAGTTCCTACTTGGCTGCTACAGACCACGACAAAAATCTCAGCCTGTTCCAGAGACTTGATAGTCACTGAAGTTTTCTGGGGAACTTGAGAGACTGGGAGACTCATTTGTTTCAGTGCTTCAGTCTGAAGTCATCAGTGACTTCTGGATCTTCCACTCCAGCTCTTCCCTCATCCAGTTGTTGTTGTTGTTGTTGTTTTAATATTCATATTAGTCTAATTTCCTTTAAAAACACCTCTATTGCAGGGGTGCCTGGGTGGCCCAGTCAGTTAAGTGTCCGACTTCAGCTCAGGTCATGATCTCACGGTTCATGAGTTCAAGCCCCATGGAAAGCTCTCTGCTGTCAGCACAGAGCCCGCTTCCCATCTTCTGTCTCCCTCTCTCTCTGCCCCTGCCCCATTCTCTCTCTTTCTCAAAAATAAACAAACAAACATTAAAAAAACCCACCTTGATTGCAAAAATAGAGTCATTTCATTTTACTGACCATAAAAAGACTGATAAAAATGTTTAAAAATTAGAAAAATAGCTAAAAGTGTTCTCCTGCTCATAAAAGCTATCTTAAAAAATTATGAATACATGTTAACAAATGTATAAATATAAATACATTTATTTTAAGGTCAAAAGTAGGTTGACACCCATTATTACCACTACTGTGTAACAGAACTGGCCAGGAAATTAAATGACTTCTAAGGACTAGAAGTGAAGAGGTAAAGTACTCATTACCTATAATATATAAAATATTTACATTAATGAAAGAAAATTAGCAATCAATACAAAATGACATAAGTATTATACTACATTTATAAAAAAATAGTATTTTTATACTACCAATAACCAATTATAAAATAAAATTAAAAACAACTTACTGTTTGAATAACAACAACACACCCTTCAGAAATTAAAGCATAATTGAAAAGAATGTTGCTTAAATAACATAGCATCCCATGGAATAACAATAAGTATACTGATATCTTGGCTGTCCACCACCTGGCCTCAAAGCCAATGGCACATATTTCAGGAATTACTATGGCAGAAATGGACGTCTAGGTGTCACTGTATCAGAAAACAACCCCAAATTCTCATTGTCCTCTAGCAGTAAATATTTATTACTTAAACATATTATATGAGAGCTTGAGCTGACTGTGGCTCTTCTGGGCAATTCTACACTTCTCATGTCTTCTTAGGTCAAGTCTCAGACAAGAGTAGCCACTGAGACCTACTTTTCTCATGGCAAAGGGCAGAAATTGGAGCAGGCAGAACTAAAGTGCAAAAGTTCATTTAAAGTTGCTTGGACGTTATATAAATTACAACCAAACACATCCCACTGGCCAAGCAAAATTGGCAGAATGGGGAAGTCTACCCCACCTATAGGAAGGCACAGCAAGTGCCCTGCATGGGGCTCCGTGCTGACAGCTCAGAGCCTGGAGCCTGCTTCGGATTCTGTGTCTTCCTCTCTCTCTGTCCCTCCCCGCCTCATGCCCTGTCTCTGTCTCTCAAAAATAAATGAACACTAAAAAAAATTTTTTAAATACATTTTAGCTCTTATTTTTCTTTTGTTGAATTATCATGATAACCCTGGGAAATATTTTATTACAAGAACATGATGTTTCAGCATAACCAATTAACTTGCTTAAGGTTTTGAAATGGTGGCACCAGAATTTAAATGCGGGTATCCTGACACCATAGAAAATGCATTTTCTACAATCATACAATGTGATCATATGGAAACTGATCACAGAGTCGGCAGTGTCTTATCAGACAAACTCCAGTTGTGAACTGGAAATGCTCCAGTAGCTTATTGAAGCTTTAGTGGGTGAATTTTCTGTAGGTCATTGCTCATCCAAGTATATAAGCTGCACCCTCCAAGAATAATTTTCTCATTTCTTCCACAATTCTAGCAGAAAACTTGACAGATAATTAATGAAGCTTCACTATGTGGAAAATATAAGGGAATAAATTCAGTCATTGGTACTTTTGACCAAAATTTAGTTTCTTAGTTCATTTTCCATACCAGAGCAATTTTTACTAATCTGTCAAGTCAACCATTATCTGCTTGACAGTAATATTCTCATGTTAAAATATTACATTAACATTCTAACTTAGCATATTTATCGAGCTTTAGATGTGATGGTATTTGGAAATAGGGCCTTTGGGAGATAAATAGGGTTAAATGGGGTCGTGAGGGTGGTGCTCTAATGATGGAATTAGGGCCCTTACAGAAGAGACATCAGAGAGCTCTCTCTTTCTCCCCATGTACATACAAGGAAGAGGTCATGTGAGCACATGGCCAGATGGCAGCTATCTGCAATCCAGGAAGAGAATTCTCCCCAAACATGGCGACTGTCTACAAGCCAGGAAGAGAACTCTCCCCAACACCCAGCCATGGTGGCCCCCTGATCTCCAGCCTCCAGAACACGAGAAATAAAATTTCTTCTGTTCCAGCTATTCAGCCTGTGGTATCTTGTTATAGCAGCTCAAGCTAAAAGCATGAGACAAATGAAAAACACCTGGCATAGAGTAAGAGTTGTTTTGTTTTGTTTGTTTTATTTTTAATAATAGCTGCTATTTTTTTGAAGGGCATGGGTAGGAGAAAAGATCAGTGATGAATAAGCCACAGTCACTAATCTAACAGGTCACAATCTGATTCTGGATTTTCCACATATAAAAAAAAATGATACAGCTATAAAAACAGAGTGTCTTCGGATATTTTTTTCACAGTGATCCCAAAATTTAAGAAGTCATCAGGACCTACAGAACCATATTCTTCTTTTTTTTTCATTCCTCTCTTAATTCACTAATTCCTGTATTGATTCATTCATTCATTCAATGAATATTTATTGAGTTATCAATAGATGCTAGACATTGCTAGTCGCTAAAGGTGCAAAGCTGAAGAAGACATAATAGACCATTTTCTCTGTCTAGACTCTTAATGTCATTATTTCCATACCAACTTTTTTTTAATGTTTATTTACTTATTTTGAGAGAGAGAAAGAGGGAGGCGGGCAGAGAGAGATCAGAGGAGAGAATCCGAGGCAGGATGCTCCATGGTATCAGAGTGGAGCCTGAGGCGGGGCTTTATCTCACCATGGTGAGATCATGACCTGAGCTGAAATCTAGAGTCAGTCACTTAACTGACTGAGCCAGCCAGGACTGAGCCCCCCCTCCAACTTTTATAAGTGAATTGGCAAATAGGCAGTGTGAGTCTCTTCGTTATTCTTGTGGAAATTGATGCTGTTTATTTGAATATTAGTGACTTTTAAAAATCTCATATATAGTTTCATCTTCCTAATTTTATTGAAAAAGAATATTGTGAGTGGACTTGGGTTTTGGAATGCATACCACTTAACCCCTTTGTCTAAAGTTAAGAAAGATTCTCTAATCCCACTTCTGGCAATTTTAAAGGATGTTATGCCGTAAATAGTTGGGTGGAAACTTTCCTCCTCACTTTCATTTCTTTTGCTGGAAGTTCCTTTACCCCAACTCTTTCATTATTCAGTTGTTCCTTGTCAAATTCACACCCTTCTATGAAGCACTTCAAATCCTTTGTGGAGGGCCTAGTGTAAATAACAAAATTGTCTAGTGAACCTCTTAGATAACAGAGGTGAATGTAGCTCTTTTTATAGATCATAATATTTAAGTTGTTTTCAATTGTTGGCTTAGCTTATTTTTTTAACCTCAAAAGCAATTCCATAATTAAAATGAACTCTAAGATCCTGAGAACTAAGAATATGGCAACGGTCTGCATCAAATATTCTGAAAAGAAATGAGAGACAGGTTAATTTTTCTCAGCAGTTAAATCAATAAATATTTAATGGACGTCTGGCATCTTCGGGTACAAATTATGCAAATTGTCATCAAGAAATAACTATAAAAACAAAAAGTTGGCATAATTAGGAAGGTAGGCAAGGCCATTTTTTGAAGCCACAAGTCAAACTATATTCCCTGACCTCAAGGAATTTGGGGAATAAAGACTACCATTTTCCCCACTGAATTTTGGAGGAACCCGTAAGATTTCTATAGTATTTGTTCCAAGTCAAGTAAGATTCCTACTACCAATCAATTTAGTCTATCACTAAAGTAGTGGATATATGAGTCACAGTTAAAACTCCAGGATTCTAATTTGAATAAAATAAGACATTTACTGTACTTGCAAGACATCAGATTTTCAGCCACAGTCTTCTTGTGAACGAACTCATTTTGGTCTTTGAGATACTTATAAAAATAGGGATCTTATAGTGTAGATGGAAGAAGTTTTAGTAATGTCTTTTAACAATTATCTATCTGACTGACATTTGGAAGATTAGCCAAACAAGGACAAGAACTGGACAAAGAAGGTAATGAAAGTCTTCCCCCTGAATCGGCCTCAGTTTTACATTGAACATTTGTAGAAGAACTGATATAAACTAAGGAAAAAAAAGATGCCAATGAGACCTTCATTTCCGTGTAGCAGATCACTTTAAGTTTCCAGGGAACATGCAGAAAAATAAACCTTCATTTGGTTGTATAAATCACTGGCAGAGCAAAGCTGTAAGAGATGTCATTGTCAGGTGACCAAACTAGGGCATAAGATCCCTACAGTGAAGCTGGCATAATTATTGATAAATTCAACTGCATGTTTCTAAATTTTCTAAACAATGAGTTTGGAAAAATCCCTGGTGTGTGGGAGGGAATAAATTAGCATTTGCTGCAAAGAAATATGGTCATTTAAATGTTAACCCTTAGTAAAAGCCAAAGGCAATGCACCAGAAATTGACTAAAAAATATTTATATTTATGAGAAGGTAAGTTAATGTGAGCTATGCATGTAGCTTTTCTATACATACTTGAAACTTGGTGAGTGCTAAGTTTAAGTGTTGGTGCCCCCCTCCATTCATATATTGAAATTCTAATGCCTAATGTGATGGTGTTAGGAGGTGGGGCTTTTGGAAGGTTCTTAGGTCCTGAGGGGGAAGCTTTCATAAATGAGATTAGTGCTCTTATAAGAGTCCCTGAAAAGCTCCTAGCACCTTCTTCTATGTGAGGACAAAACCCAGAAAAACGTCCTCACCCGACCATGCTGGCACCTTGATCTCAGAGTTCCAGACTCCAGAACTGTGAGAAATAAATTGTTGTTTATAAGCCACCCTGTCTGTAGCATTTTGTTATAGCAGCCTGAACAGACTAAGACAGTCAGTACCTAAAAATCATAGCACAATGGTTAGTCTTAAAGTAGCTCCTATAGACATAAAATTGTAAGCATTTAAGTTTTTTATTGATTGGTTTATAGTCATCAGCTCAAGAATAGTACCATCCATCAGTAGATATCCACCCCAATCACTGCTCATAATAAAAGGAGAGAAAAAAATAAATAATAATGATAACAGTAAAGCTAACACTTGCACAAACTATGGACCAAGTACTGTTTCAAGTCCTTTCCACGGGTCAACTGGAGCAGTTCTAATAACAAACTAAGGGAGATCTGGTATTAGTCTCTTTTCGTAGAGATGTTCACATATTTTCCCAGTGTCAGCTCCTGTGTGGTGAAGTTGAGATTCAAATAAAGGTGTCTCTTTTCACATTCGATGCCGTTAACAATCTTAGTATATTTTTCCTGAGAGACCCACGTGACTAAGACTAGTCAGTTAAGCTCGACAATCTGTTAAGTAGGCTTAAACTCATTTTGTCTATGGGGTTTGTATAATTTTAAAACCCAAAGTAATGAACAAATACAAACAAAACAATGATGCCAAAGAAATTCCTATTGACAGCATTAATTTAATACGAAAGATGATATCATCTTACCACCCCTAAAATCAAAGTTGGCTCTAATAGTAGAATGATATGAGCCAAGTCTGCTTTAATATTAAATCAGTTTCTGAACTGGCCTTTAATAATATGAATGCAGAGATTAACTATTTGCATGAGTAGTATACCATAAAAATTGGTGTGTTGAACTTCAAGTGTTTATTTTCTAAATCAATTACTGCCATTTTCGAAAGGCTACTTCAGTATTTTTAGTTTTTGAATGTGCATGTTAGGTGTTACATAGATAAGAAAGGAACAAGGGATGGGAGCTGGGGCACAGCCATGCAGGGGAACAAGTGGTTGACATAATCACATTCTGTGAAAGAGGAAGAAAAGTAGGGTTGGACATGTAGTAGGTAATCAAGAGTATTGACTACAGTATATAAAACAATCACCATTGAAATCAAGAGCCAAATAACTTTTTGTTGTCTAATACGTATTGTAAATAAATTGCCTTAGCCTTCCTTCTACCTACCAATATGGGATCTGTGAAATACATTCCCTCACAACATGAGTATGGTCCTGACTGTCACAATGCAGATTTCTTGTTTTTAATTTGACATGTCTTTACTAGCAAGAATGGGAGAGGATAAATTCTCTCGCTGCTCATGTCTATTTGAACTCCTCTGAAAATTCTATTAGTACAGAACATCGTGATATCAACTAGTCTTAGTATGGAACAAACACGTTTGTATAAGTAAATGCGAATACATTTTGTTGCAGTGTTAGGTTATAAAATGATCCTGATGATTCAAGATATACTTACACTATATGTTTATAAAGTTTTATAATTAAAAAGTAAAATGTACAGCTTCTCATAGAACACTTTAGACCCATTCTGAGAATATTTTCAGAATCTCCCAAACACGGGTTGAGAAATAAGTCATGGTGAGAGACATATGGAACAACACTCAAGGACTTTTGTCACAGAGGCAAACATAAAAAAGAAATAAAACTCACTAAACAAACAATGTTTACTTACTGGAGAGATGAGTGAGGATAAACTGAAAGCTTTAGGGAGAAAACCTATCAGGTAGAACAAGACTTTTGTCGTTTCTCGTGCTCAAAATGGTGGTAGTGTTGAACAGCTGTTTCGCCCTCTGTGATACATGTAGCCCCGTACACAAATCTAATACTTCTGATTTCTCCTCTCTGACCATACATTTCTGATGATTATTTCGTATTTCCTAAACATAATTTTGAATGGATTATGTTATTTGCAGAAGCATTGGAAGATAAAACGTTAGCTCAAGAACAAATGCCTTTTTCGCTCTTTGCAGTCGATCAGAAATAGCTCATCTATGGGGCGCCTGGGTGGCTCAGTCAGTTAAGCGTCCGACTTCAGCTCAGGTCATGATCTTGCCGTTCTTGAGTTCGAGCCCCGCGTGGAGCTCTGTGCTGACAGTTCACAGCCTGGAGCCTGCTTCGGATTCTGTGTCTCCCTCTCTCTCTCTGCCCCTCCCCCTGTCCACACTCTGTCTCTCTCTCAGAAATAAATAAACATTAAAAAACTTAAAAAAAAAATAGCTCACCTAACTCTTGACTTAAACAGCTGATGGCTAGTTCTAGGCTAGAGAGCTGGAAGGAATATAGGAAGAATGAGTCAATGGAGAAGTCACATTTAACCTTATTTCTCAACTTTGTGGATGGTGGCTGGGTGAGCACGGCTGGCTGTGTTAGTGTTAGCACGCAGACTACAGAGCACGCCATTAACCTGTGCCTGAGACCTGTGCCTCCTTACTCTGAAAACACAGCAGAAAGATTAAAGAGCTTTGGCTTTACCATGAAAGATTTAAAACAGAATCAAACAAAATATGGCTTGAACATAAACTACTGGCCCTTTGATTGCCTCACATCTCCCGAGAATAGGATCATCAGTGTTGCAAGGCCTATAAGTGAACAGAAAGCCATCCGTGTGAGCCAAAAGGGTTAATACTCATTCCAACTGGCTCCTTACAACTACAGGTGGCTTAGGCAGTGAGGAAATCGGGACATTTGAATTACAACTGCGCAAACAGATTTTATTAGTAAAAGTATTAAAAGTTCAGTGGAGCCTTCCTTTTCTGAAGATAATATTTCACCTTGGCTTTCACACTGGCACCTAGAACTCAGGGCAGGGACTTGTGGTCAGCGTGGCACGGGGTGTCAGAAGTCCTTCCAGGAACATGTCTCATATCCTTGGTGAAATACTGCATTTTCTATAAATCATAGTACCTGCCTTTCAAATCTGAAGCAATGGCTTGTCAACAAAATCTCAAATTTATGAGTAAGTATGCAAAAGCAAAAAGGGGAAACTCGGTGTAAAGTGGGAAATAAGTCAATGTACATTTCTGAAATGACTATGTAAAAACAATTAACCACTTGGGAAATGTGGACCGAGGTTACTTAGCCAAGACCTATCATTACAGCTAATGCAATATCCCTGTGGCTTCATTCACCCAAAAATATATCTAATACAGCCCAATGTGGTTAAGTGTGTGCTTACTGCTGCTTCCCTTAATAATGAATTTTAAATGACTTACAGGCCCTATAGCTCTCAGTCCTGATATGTGCCTCTAATGGGAATTCATGCAGCTTAATCAGTATTCACCTTACTGAAACGATAATGCCATAGATCTTGGTGGTGAAACAAGCCTCAGTCACAAATATTCCGCCTGCCGCTGCCTGAAATAATTAGTGGCTGCAACAGGTGGCCCTGTTACTTTCCCGTGTTCAGGAAAAGGAAGGTCTGCTCACAATAGCATTCTGTGGGCAGCCCGCAGTTCTCTGAATGAGTTGGAGTTTACTTCTCAGTCTTTAAAAATGCATTAAGATTGGTACTTTCCAAGGAAAGTGGCCTGGGAGGATTTTACTGCTTTGATAAGTTGAAAATTAAGAATACAAATGATTGAACCTATACTTTAATGTTCTCTTGGTTTAAATAATTGGCAGGTAGCTTGAGGGCTGAAAATCTCATTCACTGATAATAAACCAGTATTGTAAAACATATCGGAGATGAAACATAGATTTTCTATAGCATTGTGTGACTTTAATACTATACTGTTCATTTATCTATCATATAAAAACTAAAACATTACTTTTCTACTTTTTTCACTTTATACTGGGATAATGAATAAAACCTATTAAAATTAATGTATTATGCTAAGCGAAATAAGTCAAAGACAAATATCATATGATCTACCTCATATGTGTAATTTAAGAAACAAAACAGATGAGCGTAGGGGAAGGGAAGGAAAAATAAAATAAAAACAGGGGAGTAAACCATAAGAGACTCTCATAGAGTACAAACTAAAGGTTGCTGGAGAGGTGTTGGGTGGGGGATGGACTAAATGGGCGATGAGCATTAAGAAGGGCACTTGTTAGGATGAGCACTGAGCACTGGGGGTTATATGTAAGCGATGAATCACTAAATTCTAGTCTGAAAAAAAATAAGTGATAGCAAAAACACTAATGGTTTTCTGGCTTTTATTTCACCTAGTCTAAATATTCTATCATAGAAATAGATGTACAGAATAAAGATGTATTCTAACACAAACAAAAATCCAGAATCCCATTTATTTTTGCCAAGAAGGATGTATGCATCTTTTGAAAATAGTATGTCCCTGAAACATGTACCTATAAAGCAAATTATTTTGAGCTAATCAGGTACATTTCACAAGTTGAAATCTTTTCCAGACAAACATAACTCTATTAGACTGAAAGGCAGAATCAAAAGCATCAAATGAGCAAGTTGGTAAAAGCACAATTCAGAGGAGTTAAGGGCACATGCTTTAGAGTCAGATCTGTCTGGCTTACATATCAGCTGCATAAATTTGGAGAATTTACATAACATCTTCAAGACTCAATGTCTTCACATGAATAGACATTTTTTTCCAGAGAAGACATGCAAATGGCCAACAGACACATGCAAAGATGTTCAACATCACTGATCATCAGGGAACTATAAATCAAAACTACAATGAGGTATTACCTCACACCTGTCAGAATGACTAATACCAACAACCCAAGAAACAACAGATGTTGATGAGGATGTGGAGAAAGGGGAACCCTCTTACACTGTTGGGGATGCAACAGTGTGAATGGAAATAAGTCAATGTACATTTATAAAATGACTATGTAAAAGCAACTAACCACTTGGGAAATGTGGACTGAGGTTATTTAGCCAAGACCTATCATTACAGCTAATGCAATATCCCTGTGGCTTCATTCACCCAAAAATCCAGCAACTGCACTAGTAGGTATTTACCCAAAGAATACAAAAATACTAATTCAAAGGGATACATGCACCCTGATGTTTATATCAGCATTATCTACAATAGCTTAATCATGGAAACAGCCCAAGTGCCCATCAACTGATGAATGGGTAAAGAAAAGACGATGTGTTGTGTAGATATCTATATCTATCTATCTATCTATCTATCTATCTAGATATAGATATAGATAGATAGATATAGGTGATATAGATGATATAAATATAGTATGGTATATTTATGTGGTGTATATAATGGTATATATACACATGCTGTGTGTGTATATATATACACACACCCATCTTCTTTTCTTTATCCATATATACTATATATTACATATAATGGAATATTACTTAGCCATAAAAAGAATGAAATCTTGCTACTTTCAATGACATGGATGGAGCTAGAAAATATACTAAGTGAGTCAGTCAGAGAAAGACAAATACCATAAGATTTCACTCATATGTGGAATTTAGGAAACAAAAAAAATGAGCGAAAGGAAGAGAGAGGGAGAGAGAGACAAAGAGGGAGGCAAATCAAGAATCAGACTCTTAACTATAGAGAACAAACTGATGGTTACCAGAAAGGAGGTGGGGAGGGAGGATGGGTGAAATCGGTGATGGGGATTAAGGAGTGGACTTGTGATAAGCACCAGGTGATGTATGGAAGTGGTGAATCACTATATTGCACACCTGAAACTAATATTATACTGTATGTTAACTAACTGGAATTTAAATGTTTATTTATTGTTGAGAGAAAGAGAGCATGAGCCAGGGAGGGGCAGAGAAAGGGGGGACAGAGGAGCTGAAGTGAGCTCTGCACTGACAGCAGCAAGTTCCATGCGGGGCTTGAACTCAGGAACCATGAGATCATGCCTGAACTGAAGTCATACACCCAACCCACCCAGGTGCCCCTAAACAAAAGCTTTTTAAAAAGACTCAATGTCTTTATCTTTAAAGTTAGATAATAATTCTTACTTTGTAGGTTTTTATAAAGAGTAAATTAATTTTATAAAGAACATAGCTTTGGGGACACCAGACTGACTCAGTCAGTAGAGCATGCAACTCTTGATCTCGGGATGGTGAGTTTAAACCCCATACTGGGCATAGATCTTAATTTAAAATGAAAAACAGAACACAGCTTAGAGTTTTACACATAGTATATTTTTAATAATAAGTACCCATTAGAGGGCACCTGGGTGACTCGGTTAAGCATGTGACTTGGACTCAGGTCATGATCTCACAGTTTATGAGTTTGAGCCTGACATTGGGCTCTGTGCTGACAGCTCACAGCCTGAAGCCTGCTTCAGATTCTGTGTCTCCCTCTCTCTCTTTGCTCCTCCCCCGCTTACACCTGTCTTTCCCTCTCCCTCTCTCTCCCTCTCTCTGTAAAATAAATAATAAGCATTAAAAAGAAAATTAAAAAAATGTTTAAATAATTAGTATCCATTATTTTATGCAGTCAAATTCACTAGACAAATACTTAGTGAGGTCTTTTGTATGCTAGATAATATGTGCTAACTATTGAGGGGTAAACTGGTTAACAAAAGCAAGCATACTTTGTATTTTTTTAAAAAATGGCAAACATATTGCTAACCCTCCTAGAGCTTCACAGTCTAATAGGGAACATGATCAATCAAATAATTCCACAAATAAATTTAAAATTATGATTGGAAAATACATGGCACTATAAAAGTGTATAACAAGGAATATAAATTAAAGAATGGGCACACTTTCTTGGCGAAAGTGATGATTCAATTGAAATATGAAGAAAAAGTAGGAATCAAATAAGTAAGGTAAGAAGAGAAGGATTTTTCAGGCAGCGTTCATGACACCCTGCTGGATGAGGAATCACTGCTCTTTAGAGGAACTGAGAAAAGCTATTGTTACACAACTGCTAAGAGTGAGGCAGGAACATGTAGCTGAGGTGAGGCTGCCCTAGGAAGGGTTGTTTCTACCCAAAGGTCTTGGAAGCCTTTAAACAGAGTGGTACCATAAACAAACTCGCATTCGAAAAGATCGTCCCAGCTGCAATGCTAAGAATGCACTGGTGAGGAGGAAGAGGGAACATGTACAAGCCAATTAGGAAGCCAACGAATGCGGTAGTTTAGGCAAGAGGCAGTGGTAATTTGGACAAGGGTTGTAGTGGAACGGAAAGAAGTGGATGGATTTGGGAATGATTTATTAGTTAAAATTGACGGATATATGCTTTCTTGCTAAAGGTTTATAATATAAATTATTCCTGGTCCGTTCACTCTTGTTCTTTTCTAGATGTCTATTTTATACCTTTTCCTTTATTTTCATGCCCTCTATACCTATCCCCTGTATCCTTATTCTCAGTTGATATCCTTGTTCCTGAGTCACTAAGGAAATGGAAGTAATCAGAAGATAAATTCTAGGGCCCCCAGACTGCACTCTTCTGGTCACCTACCAGCATCAGCACCCACATACTCTGTTCCCCTGCTGTCAGCCTGACTATACTATCCAAGCTCTGTCTCAAGCTGGTCTGTCCACATGTGTATCTGACTCTATCTTCTCTCAACTTCAGTAACTCTCCTCTTTCTGTCCTCCATCATCTCTCTCCTTGTGGGATCATTCTCATTAGTGTGCCAAGATGCTCTTTCTTCTCCCATCTTTAGAAAAACTCTCTTGACCATATTTTCCCCCATAGCTACTACTCTACTACTCTCTTTTTCAACCCACTGCAATCAGACCTGCACCATTCCACCAAAACTACGAGTTACCATAACCAATAAGGGTTAGTTATGCACAGCTATGTATGGTGGGCCTAGGAAAACACAAGAACAGGCTTAGAAGAAATGGAAACTGTTAGTCACAAAAGCATGGCCACATAAACTCATTGTTATTACAAACTAGCCCCCTAAACCTTTCATGTAAATTCACACTGACTGACCTTCTATCTGAAATATTTGGGGCATTAGGTGTTATGAACCAGGACCAACGTGAACATTTATTACCTGTTGCTGTGCCTTCTCTGTTGGCTTACTTCAGGCCTTTCTGTGATTCATAGCTATCTCAAAAATTTAATTGGTTGATTTTTCAATTATATTGCATTTAGGGTTATTTGTGAAATAACCATGCATGTAATTGTCATCATAGGATCATTGCAAATATGAAAAGTAAAAAAGATGCCATTATTAACCACCAGAACAGCAGAATTTAGAACATATCATAGGGGTGGGGGGAAGAGAGAGAGAACGCCTTGGAACCGATTTCTTGAAACTGTTTTTCTCAATCGATTTCTCTCATACTGAAAGAGCTGAAGGCAGAAAACAGTACCGTACATGAAGTGAAATCAACAAAACTTTTTTTAAATAAATGGGTTTGAAGATCAGAGTTATACATGTCACATAAATAAGTAGGCTGAAAGTGTACTTTATCTAGAAAATAATGAATTTAATAAAAGAAACTGTAAGACATCTAACATTTCTTCTATATAGACTCCCTCAGCATTTTCATTTGAATTCTGCATTAGACATTCAAGTTCTTATTTATACATCTGGCACAAATCAAAATTGATGCATTTGTAAAAAGATTTTTCATTAGTGTTGCTATTTGAGCAAATGAGTTGATTCATAATACCTTATAACTTGCTTCGGATGGACGAAAAGCAATATTGTTATTTTGGCATTGAAGACTAATGAGGATCTCAGCATGAGAAACTGAAGATGTTTATATATCATTCAAAAAAATACTTCAACATAGCAACTAAGTTAGACTGAAAGATACTTACCAAAATATGTGCTAGAAAATGTTCTGTTGATCAAATTTTTATTGCATCTATGTACAGTTAACACTCCAAATATCTTCAGGTTTATAAAAAAGTAATGGAGGTAAAGTATACGTTTAGTATAATATGACATTTGCTTGACTTGCACACATAGAAAATACTAAGAACAATAACAAAAAACCTGAAAAAAAATCTAAATATTTCACTGCTTGTAAAATGAAGTATAATAATGTCAATTTTAAAATATTCATATCGTGACTATTATATGAGAGATATTCAATAGCTTTAAGTTTAGGGCTGTCCAAAATGGAAGCCACCAACCATATATGGCTGTTGTGGTCTTGGGAAGTCCAGTTAATCCAAATCGAGATATCGTATAAGTGAAAAATTCACATCAGATTTTGAAGAACTGTTATTAAAAATATATGCAGATAAAATATTATATATATATAATCTCCTTTCTTTTTGAAAGATATTTTTTACTGATGGTAGACTCTTGGATTGATAGTTTTGTTTTGTTCTTCAGTACATTAAAGATATTATTGCATTATTTCACGGTTTCTCATAAAAATTGAGCTACAATTTTCAACTGTTCCTCTGTAGCTAATGCCTTTTATTTCTGTTACCAAAATTTTCATTCTGACTTTTGTTTTCACTCGTTTGAATATGATATACCTGTGAATGTGGCTATGTTTTGTTTTGTTTGTCTTTTGATATTTTCCTGTTGTTGTTCTTTGAGTTTTTGGATCCACTGTTTGGCGTGTGTCAATTTTAGAAAATTCTTGGCCATGATTTTAAAAAATATTTCTTTTTTGTTAATGTTTATTTATTCTTTGAGAGAGAGAGAGAGAGAGCACAAGCAGGGGAGGGGCAGAGAGAGGGAGACAGAATCTGAAGCAGGCTCCAGGCTCTGAGCTGTCAGCACAGAGCCTGACTTGGGGCTCAAACTCCTCAACTGCAAGATCATGACCTGAGCCAAAGTCAGATGCTTAACCGACTGAGCCACCCCGGCACCCCCCTAAAAAATATTCCTTCTGCCAAATTCTCTCTCTTTTCCTTTTGTGTTTCCAAATACACATGCTATACTGTTTGATGTCTTAGCGCGTAGATGCTCTGTTCTATTTTTGTTTCACTCTTTTTTGGGGATAATTTCTATTGCCTTGCCTTAAGGTTCACTTATGTCTTCCTTGGATGTGTTGAATGTACTTATGATCACATGAAAAGTGTTCATCTTTTCTGCTATTTTCCTCATTTGTAGTATTCCCATTTAATCATTTCTTAATGTCCTGTCCCTGTTGAAGTTAACAATTTGATTTTGCGTGCCATCTACCATTTTCATTAAAGACACAAAAAACATTTTAAATACCTGTCACACAGTCCCAACATCTGTGTCATTTCTGGGTGTGGTTCTGGTGATGACTTCGTTTCCTGGGAGTGCATTTTCTCATAAGTATTTGTTTGGCCTGAAAATGCACACACATCCATCTGCTGGGTCTGCATCCACATCTACATCTCAAGAGAGGGTCTCTGTACACGCTATTGTTCCTCGAGGCTTGTTTGCTTGTTGGTTGTGAGTGGTGGTGGCTGTTGTCTGTTCTGATTCTCAGCCGTGGGCAGGAACCTTATCCCTGGGTGTCAGAGGTGTGGCCTTCTCAGTCCTTCTGCCCATATTCTGGCTGGATGGGCCCCCACATGCTTTCTTACCTCTTCCTAAGAGTTTGGTTTCTCTGTTCCCTTCCCTCACCAATGTTCTAAAGGTGAAAGTGTTTGGTTTCTTCCCTCCTGCAGACGTTTCTTTCTTATGAGGAGATGGGGGAAAGGGTCAGTGGAGCTCCCTGGCCTTCCGACAGAGGTGCTATTCCCCACCCCAGGGGTCTGCACCCAAACAATACTTTTTCGTCTCTCTGATCTTTTTTGTGATTATATGTGGGATTCATGGAGAAAATCTTGCAAGAGGGCATGCACTCCTCTAATTTCTAATGTCCCATGGGTTCTACACTCTCCTGCAAGTCTGCCCTGGACCTTCACCAATATGTCAACTATTATGGCTAGGTTCCTCTTATTAGTGTCTACTAATCTGGTAAGTACATGTTCATGTCTCTTCTCTCCTTGAAGGTGCTGGTCTCTCCTTAGTGTTTGGACAAGTGGTTGTTCTGGAACCTCAGTTCTCTATCAGATTGTAAGAGTCATGAATTTGAAGTTATGCCAGCTATTTTTTTTAATGTGTATTTATTTTTGAGAGAGAGATAGACAGAGTCAAGAAGGGGAGGGGCAGAGAGTGGGAAATAGAGAATCCAAAGCAGGCTCCAGGCTCTGAGCTGTCAGCACAGAGACCGATGCAGGCCTCGAACTCAACAAACTGTGAGATCGTGACCTGAGCTGAAGTTGGATGCTTAGCTGACTGAGCCACCCAGGCACCCCTCAAGTCTGTTTTTTTTTTTAATTTTTTTAAATGTTTATTTATTTTTGGGAGAGAGAGAGAGACAGAGCATGAGCAGGGGGGGCAGAGACAGAGAAAGACACAGAATCCGAAGCAGGCTCCAGGCTCTGAGTTGTCAGCACAGAGCCCGACGTGGGGCTCGAACCCACGAGCTGTGAGATCATGACCTGAGCTGAAGTCGGATGCCTAACCGATTGAGCCACCCAGGCTCCCCTCAAGTCTGTTTTTTTTTTTTTTTTTAATAAAGGTGGGAGTGATGTTCTTTCCTGCTCTCTACACTCTAGGAGAGTACAAGAAGTCCTCAATGAGATATTTTATATTCTTTTTTAAAATAACAGGTCTTCAAAATCTCATGTGAACTTTTCAGTTATAGCATATCTCAATTTGGATTAACTGTTTTACAAGATCACAATAGTCAATAGTTTCCGTATTGGATATATATTTAAACGTATAATATATATGTATATATATGGGAATATATGCATATGTATGCATATATATGCAATATATGCGTATACATGGGAATTCATCACTAGCAGACATGCACTATAAGAAATGTTTAATAAAGTCTTCAAGAGAAGAGATGCTGAGACAGGAAGTTGAACCTACAAAAGAAATGTAGAGGGCTGAGCTTGAATAAAGGTAAATTGCACTTTTATTTCTTAAACAAATCTAAAAAATAACAGACAGTATAGAGCGGAAATAATAGCAATGTAGCTTGTACTTACAGCACACAAAAAAGTAAAATAAATGACACTGATAACGCAAAGGATGGGAGAGAAGAATCAGGAATATACTGTTGCGGATCTTCATGGTACCTGTGAAGTGGTAAAGCATTTGAATTTCTCTGATTATTTATAATTTATAATTTATAAATTGTAATTTATAATTACAATTATATTGTAACTCCTAGGACATAAATGGTAAATCAACGTGAGATAAAATGGAACCATAAAAAAAACTCAATTAAACAAAAGTAAGACAAAGGAAGTGTAATAAGAAACAGAGGGAACACATAGTGAAAGAATAACTGGGGAGATGGCTCTCAGTCATTCCAGACACCAACCCTTGAGTCAACCCAAGTCAATCTAAATAAATTCAGGGCCCAGACATTATAGAACAGAGACCGGCCACACTTTTTGTGTGTCTTGTTCAAATTGCTGACCAAAAGAATTGTGAGATGGCATAGTAACAAATTTTTTGTTTTAAAACATTATGTTTTGGGGTAGGTTATTATATAATAATAAATAATACAAACAGTTGGGAAGTACTAAATTGCAAGAAATGAAAATATATCCAAATTAGCCCAAATAAAAATATATTTATGATAAGGATGTAGGTGTATCTCAAAACTTAATTTTTTTTATTTTTATTTTTTAAAGTTTATTTATTTTTGAGACAGAGAGAGACAGAGCATGAACTGGGGAGGGGCAGAGAGAGAGGGAGACACAGAATCTGAAACAGGCTCCAGGCTCTGAGCCATCAGCCCAGAGCCCGACGCGGGGCTCGAACTCACGGACCGCAAGATCATGACCTGAGCTGAAGTCGGACGTTTAACCGACTGAGCTACCCAGGCGCCCCTCAAAACTTAATTTTAAGAAACAGATGTGGGGTGCCTGGGTGGCTCAGTTGGTTAAGAATTTGACTTCAGCTCAAGTCATGATCTCACAGTTCGTGAGTTCAAGGCCCCAATTGGGCTCTGTGCTCTCAGTGCAGAGCCTGCTGCAGATCCTCTGTCTCCCTTTCTTTCTGCTCTTCTTCATTCACACGCCCTCTCTCTCTCTCAAAAATAAATAAACATTAAAAAAAAAAAAAGGAAACAGAGTTCTTCCTTGTAGGTCACCCAAAGTGTTGAGTCACCAACCCGCCTTGTACCTCTTTCTCGTGTCACAGGTGCCTTCTCTATACCCAGTGCAGGTCAATAGACTGGTATGTGAGTCACATTGTCATTGCCACTGATTGCTTTGTGGAGAGTAAGTATAATAAGATAGTAAAAAAGACAGGGTTGATTTCTGTGAGGAAAAGGAAAGACTGATTTAAGGATTCTAGTTCACCATAGCTATTCTATGACCAGAGGCTTAGGGCTCAGCCAAAGTGACTGAAATCCCAGCTACTCTATTTTCTAGCTGTGAGGCATATTTCTTAACCTGGCTAAGTCTCAATCTTCATATAATCATTTGTAATAATAACAATTTATAGGTATACTTAAGGTTCAAATGACACGATGTCACTAATGTCCCTGGTTCTCAAATAAACCATTATTATTTTAGAACTTTTTGGATAACTGGACAGTCAGTAGGTTTAATTCACTAGACATAAGATGAATGAATTTTGAGGGCGGTGTGATATTGTAATGTATAAGAAATATATATTTGCTCTGTTTCTGACTCAGAGCTAGTAAAACCCTTGGAATTTCCTTGGCGAGGAGAGTGGCAAAGGTTTGTTATGTTCATGAGATGACTTTTGGATCCCACCTAAGGATGGTGAAGGAGTTGTTTCATTTTGTGGATTAGTATCATCAGCTTCTTGAGAACTCTTTGTTGAGATAAATTATAGGAGCGACTCTTTAGAAAATAGTATCTGATTTCTAATGCTGCAGAGTGAGAGCATGGTTGGCCTGATGGAAGACCGACAGCTTACTACGGAATAATCACAAACGACTATATGTGTTCTTGAGGGAACAGCCAGCCTGGTGAAGTGAATAAAAGCCACTCTAAGGTCTGTTTACTCTGAGAAGGTGAACTGTCTTTCATGAATGCCAAAATGGAACACCGCCAGATGAAAGAGCTGATATGTTTTACATGAGAGCCATGCAGGGCTGGTTTTATAATAATCAGTATACCCACCCTCAGAATATAGCTCGTCACCCAGGCCATGGTAAACACTATGGTTAAGGAAGCTCCTTTTACATGCACACCCCATCTAACTTTATTGTTGTAAAACCATAAAACCAAACTTTATGGAATTTGCTCTCTCAGCTTCCCTTCATGGGTCTTACAAATGCTAATAAAAACATCCAGTTAATTAATAAGGCAATGAGAAGAAGCAGAGGGAGAGTCAAGAGACTTGTCCAAACTAGGTAGTAATTTTTAAACAGTTATTAAGAAATAAAGAGGAAACAGAGAGGGGAGAGTCACGGAACTTGTCTCAGCAGGGTAGAAATCTTTAGATGCTTATTAAGGAATGGAATGAATAAAATGAACATTGATTGGGTTAAAACAAAAATATTAACACAGCATAACCTTAAGTTGAGTGGGCCGAAGAGTTCCCTATGTTCTTCCAACATTAAAGGGTCCCAAACAAGTCCACTCTGCTTACCCCTGTTTGGAGGAATTTACAAAGCCATAAGGTGGAGATTTTAATGAGAAACTTGACCAAAACCAACAATCTCTTATGGCAGTAGTTAGGGTAATGAAGTTAAAGATTGACAAAAGAGCCAGAGTTCCTTGGTTCCATCTCTTACTGGGGACCCAAAGCCTTTTGCACAAATGTGGGTGAAACAAACACTGTGTGGATAAGAGAAATTTCCAGGATGTCTTGATATGGGAATCCCATGAAGTGGTACCAGAATCCATTGGTGAAGTCCTAACTGGGGCTACAATTAAATTGAAAGAAAAAAATATGTAATGGTTGATAAGATTATAGAAGTTGGAGTATTTAAGCAGGTATTAGGTAAAGAAGTTGTGTCTCCTTTACCTGAATGTCTTATGGGAATGGGTATTATATCTGGTGGGGAACACTTCCCCTACCTAGTATTATAAAACCAACATCTGTTGATTAAGTCCTAAGGAAGGCTACAGTTAGGAATGTAATTGCTAATAAAATTAAGGTATAATCAAGATTTAAACAGATTTAATGTGAAATGATTGCTTCTTTTTTTACCTGATTATATTTGGGAGATAGACATTGTATCTGACTGGAAAATGTTTCCCCTACCTAATATTATATAACAGAATGCATGTACATCCATGCTTCATGCAATATTCATTGAACATGCTAAATGAGAAGCAGTAAGATTGCCTGAGCCTGCATGGTCTAAAATGGAACCTAGAATGCTGGTAGAGACAACTTCTGTCTCTGTGCAATAGCCCTATGTGGAGTATTGACTGGGGCTTATAGCAAGAGTTATATCCTTTTATAATAAACCAGTAATCTAGTAAGTGAAATATTTCCCCTGAGGTCTGTGAGCCGCTCTAGCAAATTAATGGAATTCAAAGAGGGGTTGGGAACCTTTAATTTATAGCCAGCAGGTCAGAAGTGCAGGTAATAACCTGGGGTGACATCTGAAGGGGGCTGTGGGAGCAGTCTTGTAAAACCGAGCCCTCAACTTATGGAATCTGATGCTATCTCCAGGTAAATAATGTCAGAACTGAATTGAATTATAGGATATCTAGCTGGTGTCAAAGAATTACTTCTTGGTGTAGTCAACCTACCACTCCGCTATTGCTTTGGAATTGGTACTACAACCTATTTACTATCGTCAAAGCTTTGCAAAAATTATTATTCAGGGAATGTGTGGAGGTGGATCTCAGTTGTAACCTGACACTACAGTTCAGCAAATTAGGGCAATGAAGTGACAAAAGCATCCTGATGATTATACAAATCACCAGTACACTGTGCTTTACCCCCTTGCCCCAGGATGGTCACCTCCAGTTCTAACCAGTTGATCTCGAGTACCTTTCAATGTTGGGAGGGGAGTGCTTCTTATCATTAATATTCAGAACGTGTTTCAGAGTCAAGTTGGGCACAATTGACCATTTGTCACCGGACAAAACATACATAGGTTACCTTGCTAGCCTTCGTGTAAGTCTTGCAAAGATTTGCTGAGATGAGAAGCGCAGAAAGCCATGTAACAGGGAGATGGTTGTCCTATTGCATACTGTCTGAATACGGACGACAATCCAGACTGAGAAACTTCTCAATACCAATAAAAGAAGAGACTCAGAAAGACTGAGCAGAAGGAGCTGGTAAAGCTAAGAACTTTGGAGCTGCCAATAAAATGGCACAATATTATCTTCTTGGATCTTACATAAACGGTGACTAGAGATGGAGGCAGACTCTGTTAACTAAAAGCATTACAAAAGCATTTAAGGAATAGGACGTGTCATTTTTAATTTCCAACATCAAGCATGACTCCTAGATCCTCGTTCAAATATCTATCTTCCTTTCTGTGTTGCAGTCTCTTGGAGATTGCATATATGCAATTATTTATTTATTTATTCAATTATTCACTTTTTTTTTTGGAATTTGTCAGTAAAAGCTTTAGGAATATCTGCACATATACATTTATATTCAAGCCGATAACACTGGTAAGTTTCATTTCAATACAAATCATGTTAAATAGTTCTTAAATTTCAGACATGGTCGTATATATGTCATTTAAATTTCTTTTTTATCTAGATACAGATCTTGACAATGACTCTCTTGATGCTAGGCGTACAGCTAGTTTGTCCCGAAACTCATGAAAATAATGATGTTGCTTTATAGTCTTGTATTGTTCCAGATCCTCTTGGGTCTCCCAGGCTGTCTACAGCTTGCTGAGAGGAAGCTGCGTGAGACAGGAACAGTAGGAGACAAGTGGGTACAGACAAGATCTCCCAAGTCCTCCATAACAGTGGATTAAGATTTTTCAGTTCTTTTTTAAGGCAGATTATAAGCCCCTCCATTATTTCACAGCAGATGGCTACATCGGGAGTCCCTCCGTCTGGGATTGGATGATCATGAGTGATAATTCCATAGTGATGGTAGAGGTCCACAAGGTTTGGGACGCGGTATTTTGACAGTTCCCCTCTGGGGCAGAAAATAAATACGCCTCGTATATCACAGCTCCTTAGTTCTTCTGTACCTTTTTGGATATCTCTTCTAACATTTTTAAATTTACCATCTGGAAGAGCACATAACCCAAGAAACTGAGAACAATTTACTCGTGACAGGGGTAGTCACGGTATCTGAATTGGATTCTGTTCATCTTCAATAGGCTCTTCTTCTGATGCGTCACATTCACTTGTTTGCAATGAACTGGGTGATTTCATCACGGGCTACCCCACATCACGACTGGCTACCACCTCCAATCACTTATTATTTTATGAACTCATTCATTAAGAATACACTACGTACTGAAGATTATCCTGAGTGTGAGGAATTAAATAACAAATAAGCTGTGGTTCCTGGACTCGAGCTGTTGTCAACCTGGGCAAAGTCGGATGTCAGACAGATATATATACAAAAATTACAATATAGAAATATAAGAACAAAGGTGTTGTGTAAAGTGCCACGGGAGCATCAACCATTTAGTGCCCAACTACACCTAAGGTTGGGGAAGTCACCAGCAAAGGTCAAAAAAGGCTTCTGAAAAAGAATCAATGTGGTATTTAAATGTATTTATTGAAATAGTAGGAGCTTATTCAAATGGCAGGGGAAAGGTCATTTTACATACCAAGAATAGAGGTGCTGGATCAATTAGAAAGCTTTGAGCTGTGACTAACAAAAAATATGATTAAATGTAGCTTAAACAATAAGGGACTTCTAACACTTCTAACTTGGAATGGCTAGAGAATTGTGAAGAAGTGGATAGAACACAATGTTTACAAGGTTCATAGTTATCAGATTATAAAGAGCTGTGTGTACCACATTAAATAATTTTCTTTTGCTTCCTCTACTTTTGTGTCATATTCAAGAATTTATTACCTAGGCCAACGTTATAAAGTTTCCCCCTGGGGCACCTGGGTGGCTCAGTCAGTTAAGTGTTCCACTCGATTTTAGCTCAGGTCATGATCCCAGGGTTGTGAGATTGAGCCCCACTTTGGGCTCCACACTGAGCACAGAGCCTGCTTAAGATTCTCTCTCTTGCCCTCTGCCCCTCCTCCACTTGCACACACATGTGAGCCTTCTCTCTTTCTAAAATAAAATTTAAAAAATTAAAAAGATAACAGCTTTTCCCGTATGTTTTTTTCTAGGAGATTTATAGCTTCAGGTCTTATGTATAAATCTTTAATTCATATAGTTTATTTTTGTGTATGGTGTAAGAAAATTGTCCAACTTCTTTCTTTTTTTTTTTTTTTCTTTCATGTGTATATCCAGTTTTTCCAGCACCTTTTGTTGAAGACACCATTTACCAATTGTGTATTCTTGGCTCTCTTGTGAAAGGTCAGTTAATTGTATATGCATGGGTTTATTTCTGGGTCTCTATTGTATCTATTGGTCTATATGTCTGCCTTCATGCCAGTATCATACCGTTTTAATTACTGTAGCTTTGTAATATATTTTGAAATCAAGAAATGTGATGCTTCTAGCTTTGTTCTTTTTCAAGATTGTTTTAACTATTTAGGGTCCTCTGTAGTTCCATGTGAATTTAAGAATTATTTTGCCTATTTCTATAAAAAATGCTATTGTGATTTAGACAGGGATTGCATTGAATTTATAGATTGATCACGTTAGTACTATGGATATTTAACAATAAGTCGTTCAATCCAAGAGTATGAAATACTCTTCCATTTCTTTGTGTCTTTAATTTTGTTCATCAGTGATTTATAGTGTTCAGCGTACAAGTGTTTCATCTCTTTGGTAAGGTTTACCCTGAAATATTTTATTCTTTTGTGATGTTATTGTAAATGGGATTGTTTTTTAAATTTCTTTTTCAAACAATTCATTGCTAATGTATAGAAACACAACTTATTTATTGTATGTTGATTTTGTATCTACAACTTTACTGAATTATTTGTCCTAACGGTTTTCTTGTGGAGTCTCTAAGATCCAGAAATACTGTTCCTGGGTATTTATCCAAAAGAATTGAGTATATGTGTTGCCAAAGTGAGCACTATCCAAAAGAATTTAAATCACATCTTGAAAAGATATTTGCAGTCCTGTGTTCATTACAGCACTGTTCACAGTAGCCAAGATGTGAAAACAACCCAAATGCCCATCAGTGGATGAATGGATAAAGAAAATGTGGTATATACAGACAATGAGCTATTATTCAGCCTTCAAAAAGAAGGAAATCCGGGGTGCCTGGGTGGCTCAGTTGGTTGGGCATCCAACTTCAGCTCGGGTCATGATCTCGAAGTTCATGAGTTTAAGCCTCAAGTCAAGCTCTGTGCTGACAACTCAGGGCCTGGAGCCTGCTTCAGATTCTGTGTCTCCCTCTCTTTCTGCCCCTTCCCTGCTTGTGCTCTGTCTCTCTCTGTCTCAAAAATAAACATTAAAAATAAATAAAAAGAAGGAAATCCTACAATGTATGACATGGGTGAAGCTAGAAGACATTAAGCTAAGTAAAATAATACAGTGAATAACAAATTCTGTATAATTCCACCTATATAAGGTATCTAGAATACTCAAAGGCATAGAAGCAGAGAGTGGAATTTTAGGGCTAAAGGGAATTGGGGAGTTGTTATTCAATGGTTGTTACAGTTTCAGTTATACAAGATGAATAAGTTCTAGAGATCTAATGTACAACACCATGCCTATAGTTACCAATATTATATTGTGCCCTTAAAATTTTGTCGAAAGAACATGTTAAATTACATTTTTTATAATAATTTTCATTATAATTTTTTAAAAAGTAGGGCAGAAAAAAAAGGAATTTGAATTTCATCCTGAAAATAATAGAGAGTAGTTGAAAGATTTCAGCAGTGGACAGTATGGTCAAAATCAAATTTTATAAGCTATTGTTAAAGAACACAATTCAATTGAGTGAATTGTAAAGATCTTATTGGCTTTATTCAGTGACTTGTGAATTGGGCAGTATCCCATCCAGCACGGAGAAAGGAGCTCCAAAAGCTGTACAAGGCAAGAGATTTTAGGGTCAGAAGGGAGAAGTAACAAGGAAGCAATGGTGGGCATTTGCTAACCGGTTAAAGCAGTTAGTTCCCTCATATGGAACAACGGGAAGTCTCAGAGCTGCTGCATCAGGCAACTTGTGCTGAATAGGCATGTTGAGATTTGTTGCTGACATAGGGCTAAATTTGAATGACTCCATCTTGGGCCTGATCTGGGTTACTTCAACACGATCTTGGCAAAGAATGGAATATGCATTGGAGTGGGGCAAGGCTGGAACCAAAGGTCCAGTAATGAAGATAGATGGGCTCTTGGAAGGATTTTTATTGTAGAAGATAGGGGAATTCAAAATAGCTCTATGGTCCAAACTAGGGGTTGGATACCAGTACTATTAAACATGATAGTAAATAGAACCAAGAAGACAAGATATGTGAAGGAGGTTGAAGTTTTGAATCTCTTGAGAGCAAGAAGAAAAGTTGACAAAATTTAGAAATTCTCTCTTCTACTTCTGGGTATCCTGTACCAAATATACCCTTGGTACCTATCACTGGCCATTACACATAGCTGAGGTTGATTAGTTATTTAATAATAAAGTCTGACAAATCTAGTCATTTGAAACTAAATTGTCATTAGTTAGAACTTAATAGTAAATGGTTAACTTTGAAGGCATGGTTTCTAGCAATTTCTTTTTTTTTTTTTTTTTTTTTTTTTTTTTTTTTTAAGAGAGAGACAGAGTATGAGCGGGGGAGGGTCAGAGAGAGAGGGAGACAAAGAATCCTGAGCAGCCTCCAGACTATCAGCACAGAGCCCACGTGGGGCTCAAATTCACAAACCGTCATGATCTGAGGTCATGATCTGAGCCGAAATCAAGACTAAGACGCTCAACCGAATGAGCCACCCAGCTACCCCTCTAGCAATTTCATGTATGAAAATTTCTTTATATGATCATAAAAAAATTGCGTATCCCACTGGAGTAGAAGTATGCTTTTACGATTTGTTGATAAAATGCCTAATGGCAAAATGTTACCTGGAACCTCTATTAATCAAAACAGTCTCATGCATTTAAAATAGACTACAATTGTGTATGCCATGCATTATTTATTATTTATTCAATCAACAGTGATTAGTGTACATATGGAGTTACAGACCTCTTGAAATAACTCCAACTTCCAAGAGGCCCCAGAACACCATGTGGTGCTTGATTGTTTTGGTTTAATTGTCACATCATAGAAATAAAAGCAGGAAAATCTTAGAAAGTCAGATAGAACCATCTACTTCTGATAATTTAAATGCTCTATAATCTTCAAAATCCAATCCATTTAAATTTTTTTTAATCAATGTAATTTTGACATTTCATTGGGAAGAATGTTGCTCCTTATAAAAACCCATATAAGTGGCGTCTGGGTGGCTCAGTCGGTTGGGTGTCCGACTTCGGCTCAGGTCATGATCTCGCGGTCTATGAGTTTGAGCCCCGCGTTGGGCTCTGTGCTGATAGCTCGGAGCCTGGAGCCTGTTTCGGATTCTGTGTCTCCCTCTCTCTCTGACCCTCCCCTGCTCATGCTCTGTCTCTCTCTGTCTCAAAAATAAATAAATGTTAAAAAAAATTTTTTTTTAAAAACCCATATAAGAAATCCTGATAATTCAGAGTTTTCTTGGCTCCAGGATAAATCACAATTATGGTGATCTTCTCATTTTATTAATCTCTGGGTTTACTTGCTTTCAGTGTCTTACATTACAAGACAGTCTTAACACTATGCTCAATCTGGGCTACATATATTTCCATGCAATTTTAATTTTCTTTCATTATTAAAAGCATAAAAATTTTAAATCCTTGACACTATTTATGGAAGTCTCCCCTTTTCATTAGCAAATCCTTATTAATCCTATTAACTGGTGCTGATATTTATTTAGTACATAAAATATTCATTCTCCAACTTAACAGTTAATTGCAGCTTCCTAAAATGTGTTTCTAGATTGTGTTAAAGAGATATCTGGATTAATAGATAGCAGAGCTGAGAATAACAGTGATTTCTAAGTCAGCTGCTAGGTACACATATTAACCTGCCCCCCCCCCAGTGCTATTTAATATTTAAATTCACTGCTGTATAACAAATTCTGAATAAAATACTTTTTAAAATCTCACCTTATTTGATGATCTATAGTTCGAACATACACGAAGTCAGGCAT
Source organism: Panthera uncia (assembly GCF_023721935.1). Lineage (NCBI taxonomy): Eukaryota > Metazoa > Chordata > Mammalia > Carnivora > Felidae > Panthera > Panthera uncia. The sequence goes on along the minus strand of NC_064811.1, from coordinate 129,744,955 downwards.
ACATGATTTGTAATTTTTTTAGTGTTTATTTTTGAGAGAGGGAGAGAGAGAGTGTGTGTGAGCAGAGGAGGGGCAGAGAAGAGAGGGAGACACAGAATCCGAAGCAGGCTCCAGGCTCAGAGCTGTCAACACAGAGCCCTACGTGGGGTTCAAACCCATGAACTGTGAGATCATGACCTGAGCTGAAGTCAGATGCTTAACCTACTGAGCCACCCAGGCACCCCAGGCATATGTGATTTATAAAGCCAAAGGAATTATATAAGCAAATGTCTTCTAATGGTTATCATTGGATTAATTTCACCAAAATAATTAATTTATATTGCTTCATATACTCTCTAAAAGGAACCTGCTATTTGTAAACATTTCCTCAAATATAAGCACATGCTTTGCTAATAGAATTTCTTGAAGAATGAAGACAGCAACTTGGATTATAAAGGTCAATGACAGTGCAAGACTTGAGCTTTACAGATCATCAAGATGCTGTCTTGTTTGGCCAATATCCCCAGCAGCTTTTGCCCAGGTTAGGACTCTGAGCATCCAAAGAAATGCCGAATGTGTTCCTGTCCTGCTCCATCTTTAGCTAAATAAGTTTGTAATGTAGTATCTATGTATGTATGTCTCCTTCCCAGAAGTCTATAACCTACTGAAAAGCCAAATTATCCCTACACTATTTGTTGCAAAATTATTTCCCTATCGCTGATTTGAAATCTCACACTTATCAAATGTTGAATGTAATAAGGTCCTTCACTGAACCCTCTACCAATTCCATTGATACCTCAACCTAGTAATTAGACAATGTGTAATAGTTCTAAATGGTATTGCTTCATACAATGGTTAATATCTGATAGAAAAAGGGTTTGTCATTCTTTTCCATAACATTTCAGGTTATAGATATTTTGTTTTCCAAATGAAATTTAAAATTGTTGTTATCAAGATTCTCCAATCTAATTGGAATTTAAGGAGAATTAATTTTGATTTTGAGTATTTTTCTCTGTGAGTAAAATATATCTTCATTTTAAAATTCATTCAATTCATTCTGTAGAATTTTAAAATGTTCTTCATATAGTTCCTGTGTATTGTCTTTTAACATATTAATAGGCTATTTACTTTTCATGCTGTTTTTTTTCTCTTTTATATTTTAGTTATATATTAGTTACATTATTATTGCTAGCCAAGCTACTGATTTTTTTGTCTTAAATCTGTACCAAACAATTGTTTGCCTCTTCCTTTTTTATGTTAAATCTCTGGGGTTTATGCGTATAATTATATTGTCTACAAATCAAACTGTTTTGGCCCTATTTTTCATTGTCTACTTGGTTTTACCTTTCCTTGGCTAATTGCATAGCTAGCACATACAGAATAATATTAAAATTACTGTTCTTCCATGTCTTGTTCCTAACCATAATGAAAATATTTCTAGCATCACATGGTTAAGCCTGATCCCAGAATTTTATTTAAAATATTTTTAATTTTTTGGGGGCGCCTGGGTGGCTCAGTTGGTTAAGCGGCCGACTTTAGCTCAGGTCATGATCTCGCGGTCTGTGAGTTCGAGCCCCGCGTCGGGCTCTGTGCTGAAAGCTCGGAGCCTGAAGCCTGTTTCAGATTCTGTGTCTCCCTCTCTCTGACCCTCCCCCGTTCATGCTCTGTCTCTTTCTTTCTCAAAAATAAATAAACGTTAAAAAAAAATTTTTTTTAAATTAAAAAAAATTTAAAAAATTAAAATTAAAATTAAAAAATAAAATAAAATACTTTTAATTTTTTAAATGTAAGTATTCTAAATCCTAAAATCCATTCAAATCCTACAGTACATTAGAATAATAATGCACCATGACCAAATGGCATTTTTTCCAGACATGTTTCCAAATTGGAAAACTTTAATAATTAACTTTGTAAAACACTAATATCCCAGGAGAATAGCCATGACAATATCATAGCTGATGCTAGAAAAGAACTGACAAAATTGCCCAGGTATTTTTCATTTTAAAAACTTTCAAATACTTGTAACCATGTTGTGCTAGCTTTGAAAAAAGAAAAAAATATGAAGGCTCTTCTTTTGTTCATTGTATCATGAAGCCTTGTCTGAATCCACTTATGAAACCATCTGGGACCTAGGCAGGAATGGGATTCACAATATGAAAAATTAATGGGGCAAGCACACTGGTGAATCAGAATGGACACAGTCTTTACTATGTAATTTTGGGGACACATCTACTGGATAAGACCTTTTCTGGGAAGGTAGAGGGTACAGAATGGCTCTTGTTAACTTTCTCAATTTTTTTCCCCCTTTGGCCTATTGATTTCTGTTTGGATTCTATATCATTATTGAGGCAAATGTTGGCAATGAATATTTGCTAGAGTACCACTTATTTCATTTTTTCGAGTTTACTGTGTGTAAAGTATTGCATGAAAATTATTTGGAAAATTAATTCGAACTTGTATGTGGCTATTGGCCCAACTGTTATAATTTTGCTTAGTTGAAATTTACCTTTTTTTTGTGATTAGGATATCTATTATCCATCCTAATTGAGGTTTTAGCCAAATATAATATTTGGCTTGATATTATTTGTTGTTTTGCCTTTTTTGTATTAATTTTATTCTGTTATTATTATCATCATCATTATCTCCTTGGTTCTGGTAACTTAGGTTTAGTTTTTTCTGATTTCTTGGGTTGAATTCTTAGATTACTTATCTTCTTTGTTCTTTCCTTTTTTTCTATTTTCTGTTATTATATATATTTAGACATTCTTTAATTTTAGTTAATTCAGAAAAATCTAGAAAATACACGAGACAAATGATTAAAACATTCAGCAATTATAGATAGTTACCTTTAATATTTTGAGGTATACTACCCAGATAAGTTTTTATAGTCATCTAAGCTTGTAAGTAGATGAGATTATATCATAATACTTTCTGTTACCAGCGATTTTCCTAAACAATTAAATAATAAACAGTTTATGTTCAGATGTGCACACACACACACACACCATAATAATAATCATCATTATCATTATTTTTAATGATTCCAGATAATTTTATTTAACCTACATCCCGTATGTGAATTAATAATTACTTTCAAATTTTTACCTTCATTAAAAAAATACACAGATCTTTATGATCAAATTATTTTCTTTCTCCCCATTACTTCTTTCCCATCAGGTAAACAATCTTAATAATCTAGTATATATTGAAATCCATATTTGAATATATTTGTGTGTATTTTGCTTTACACATCTCTCAGTTAATACACATCATGGAAATTCTTATAGTTCATCAGTTATATATAAAACACATTTTATTTAATAGCTGCATAATACACCTGAATATATTCAACCATATTCCTAATTATGGATTTTAGAATTGTTTCCAGTTCTTGGTCACTTCAAAAATATTTTTATGTAGCCTTCTGTAATGCTGTTTTTTTCCCCATAAACAGATTCTCAAAAGTGGGTTGCTGGTTCAAATTTTGTATTTATGTTACATTTTAATAGCAATTGCTAGGTTGCTTTCTAAAATTATTGTAGCAATTGGCATTTCCTTCATCAATGTAAGAAGAGCCTACCACATGGCTTTCCAGGGGAATTCTACCAAACATTTAAGGAAGAGTTAACACCTATTCTCTTGAAACTGTTCCAAAAAATAGAAATGGAAAGAAAACGTCCAAACTCTTTCTATGGAGCCAGCATTACCTTGATTCCAAAACCAGACAGAGACCCAGACACTAAAAAGGAGAACTATAGACCAATTTCCCTGATGAACATGGATGCAAAAATCCTCAACAAGATATTAGCCAACCAGATCCAACAATACATTAAAAAAATTATTCACCACGACCAAGTGGGATTTATACCTGGATGCAGGGCTGGCTCAATATCCACAAAACAAGAACCATATGATACTCTCAATAGATGCAGAGAAAGCAATTGACAAAATACAGCAACCTTTCTTCATAAAAACCCTCAAGAAAGTAGGGATAGAAGGATCATACCTCGAGATCATAAAAGCCAAATATGAACAACCCAACGCTAATATCATCCTCAATGGGGAAAAACTGAGAGCTTTCCCCCTTAGGTCAGGAGCAAGACAGGGATGTCCACTCTCGCCACTGTTATTCAACATAGTATTGGAAGTCTTAGCCTCTGCAATCAGACAACACAAAGAAATAAAATGCATCTAAATTGGCCAGGAGGAGGTCAAACTTTCACTCTTCGCAGATGACATGATATTCTACATGGAAAACCCAAAAGATTCCACCAGAAAACTGCTAGAAATGATCCATGAATTCAGCAAAGTTGCAGGATATTAAATCAATGCACAAAAATTGGTTGCATTCCTATACACCAGCAATGAAGCGACAGAAAGAGAAATCAAGGAATTGATCCCATTTACAGTTGCATCAAAAACCATAAAATACCTAGGAATAAATCTAACCAAAGAGGTTAAAAATCTATACACTGAAAACTATAGAAAGCTTATGAACGAAATTGAAGAAGACACAAAGAAATGGAAAAAGATTCCATGCTCCTGGATAGGAAGAACAAATATTGTTAAAATGTCGATACTACTCAAAGCAATCTACATATTCAATGCAATCCCTATCAAAGTAACACCAGCATTCTTCACAGAGCTAGAACAAATAATCCTAAAATTTGTATGGAACCAGAAATGACCCCAAATAGCCAAAGCAATCTTGAAAAAGAAAACCATAGCAGGAGGCATCACAATCCCAGATTTCAAGCTATACTACGAAGCTGTAATCATCAAGACAGTATGGTACTGGCACAAGAACAGACAGATCAATGGAATAGAATAGAGAACCCAGAAAGGGACCCACAAACGTATGGCCAACTAATCTTTGACAAAACAGGAAAGAATATCCAATGGAATAAAGACAGTCTCTTCAGCAAGTGCTGCTGGGAAAACTGGACAGCAACATGCAGAAGAATGAACCTGGACCACTTTCTTACACCATACACAAAAATAAACTCAAAATGGATGAAAGACCTCAATGTAAGACAGGAAGCCATCAAAATTGTCGATGAGAAAGCAGGCAAAAACCTTTGATCTTGGTTGCAGCAACTTCTTACCCAACACATCTCTGGAGGCAAGGGAAACAAAAGCAAAAATGAACTACTGGGACCTCATCAGAATAAAAAGCATGTGCACAGTGAAGGAAACAATCAGCAAAACTAAAAGGCAACTGACATAATGAGAGAAAGTATTTGCAAATGACATATCAGATAAAGGGTTAGTATCCAAAATCTACAAAGAACTTATCAAACTCAACATGAAAAAACAAACAATCCAGTGAAGAAATGGGCAAAAGACATGAATAGACACTTCTCCAAAGAAGACATCCAGATGGCCAACCGACACATGAAAAAATGCTCAACATCACTCTTCATCAGGGAAATACAAATCAAAACCACAATGAGATACCACCTTACACCTGTCAGAATGGCTAATATTAACAACTCAGGCAACAACAGATGTTGGTGAGGATGCAGAGAAAGAGGATCTCTTTTGCATTGTTGGTGGGAATGCAAGCTGGTGCAGACACTCTGGAAAACAGTATGGAGGTTCCTCAAGAAATTAAAAATAGAACTACCCTACAACCAGCAATTGCGCTACTAGGCATTTATCCACGGGCTATAGGTGTGCTGTTTCGAGGGGACACATGTACCCCCATGTTTATAGCAGCACTATCAACAATAGCCAAAGAATGGAAAGAGCCCAAATATCCATCGATGGATGAATGGATAAAGAAGATGTGGTATATATATATATATATATATATATATATATATATATGTGGTGGAGTATTACTCGGCAATCAAAAAGAATGAAATCTTGCCATTTGCATCCACGTGGATGGAACTGGAGGGTATTATGCTAAGTGAAATTAGTCAGAGAAAGACAAAAGTCATATGACTTCACTCATATGAGGACTTTAAGAGACAAAACAGATGAACATAAGGGAAAGGAAACAAAAATAATATAAAAACAGGAAGGGGAACAAAACAGAGGAGACTCGTAAATATGGAGAACAAACTGAGGGTTGCTGGAGGGGCTGTGGGAGGCAGGATGGGCTAAATGGGTAAGGAATCTACTCTTGAAATCATTGTTTCACTATATGCTAACTAATTTGGATGTAAATTTTAAAAAATAAAAAATAAAGTTAAAAAAAAAGAACCACCTCAAAAAAAATAAATATTAAAAAAAATTTTTTAATAAATAAATAAATTAATTGGCCATGAAGACAAAATTTAATGCACATTTTATTAAATGTCATATGAAGAAAGAATCTATAAAAGTTATAAGAGCTAGAACACATGATAGAACTGAAAGACATAAAATTAACTCAATAATGTGTTCACCTCCATTTTGACATCCATTTTGGATAAACTGGCCTATTATTTGATTCCACAAATTAACCTCAACAACTCCTTAAAATCAGGGATCACGTAAACAAATGAAGTGGCCATAAGGCTTTGGAGAGATCTGGCAGATTACTTGTAGCAATAATTTCTCACCAACTGTACTTTTGAAGCATGGCTTTGTGTTTGAATAGTCACAATTTGAAGCTGATCATCACCTCTGTATGCCATTTCTTTATGCTATTCACCTCTGTCACCCTAAGAGAATACAGCATTTTTTTTGTCTCCTCTAAAAAAAAAAAAAAAAAAAGAAAGAAAAAGAAAAAGAAAAAGAAAAGCCTAGTACTCCTGATCTCACCAGCACTGAATGTTGGTAGCTTTGAAACATTTTTCCTGCTTAGCGAAGCTTACCCGTGTATGCACATCCAATCAAGAAACGGAACATTAAAAACATTTCAGAACCTTCCCTTTTGCCTGCTTCCAAAAAACTACCTCACCACCAAGGTAGCCATTATCTTGACTTCTAACAAGATAGATTCATTCTGAGTACTTATTAACTTTATACAAAAATACTCATATGGTATATAATCCATTGTGTTTGGTTTCTTATGCTTTCATGATGTTTTTGAAATTCATTCCAATTGTTGCCCGTGGCAAGAGTTTATTCCTTCCGACAGAAGGAAACTTTTGCAGGTGACGGATTTATTACTTTGATTGTAGTTGGTAGCATGAGTATGTGCATGTTATAACTCATCAAATTGTATACATTAAATATAAGCAGATTTGTGTATCAGTAATGATAACTCAACAAAGCTGAAAAATTACTCCCCAATACTTAATTCCATGAGTATACAACTATTTATCTAATCCACTGTTAGGGCACATTGAGGTTACATTTCTGCTTTGGGCTATTACAAATGGTGCATGTGAACACATGAATATTCTTGTCATGTGTATTGGTGAACATATACATGCATTTCTTTTGGGTATGTAAGTAGAAATGGAATTGCTTAGTAATAGGGTAAGACTATTGAGCTATGGCAGCCAAACGGTTTTTTTTCAGTGACTTGACCAATTAATATGCCCATTCATGCATAAGATTTCTACTTGCTTTAAATCCTCCTTAAAACCAATCTTAATATTAGTATTTTCTTCCTTTTCTTCTTAACCATTTGGTATGTGTAGTTGTACCACACCGTTTAAAATTGATGTCCTTAATCTTTCATGGTGGGAAGTCAATAGATATGCTCTAAAATTGGTAAATCAAGAGATAGTGATTTAAAAACACTGGAAAACTTAAAAACAGAATAGAAATCTTAGAAAATATCAAAAATATACCACATGCATTACCACCACTGTCACCATCACTGCGACTTCAACCAACAAGTAAGCACAGACCATATAGTTATAGTTAAAAAAAAAGGTACATTCAATGTCGCAAAACGTATAACATACAGACTTAGTGAGTTAGCACGTCTGCAAATCAATTGATACAAGAAGGAAAAACTGAATTGAAAAATAATGAGACTTATATAGGAGTAAATTCAAAGCCCAATCATATTCTATACAAAATAAACATGTTTCAAAAAGCAAAATCAAGATATTAAAAGTAAAAAAAAGATGGACAAATATGTAACAAAAAGATGCAAATTAAATTTAAATGAGTTTTGTGTTAGTATGACCAAAGAAAGCAAATTCAAGGTAAAAATAGAGATTCAACTCTCATACTGGGTTTTCTTTTCTTTTTTTTTTGTTTGCACAAAGTAATATCAAAATTAATTTTGAAAAATCTATAAAATATTCAAGAGATCTAGACAAAAATTAGTCATAAAATATTTATAGGGAAATTTTAATTTAATTCTCTCAATAGGTGAGATATAAAGTTGGTAAATAATAAATAGAAGATGAAAATTATATACTTCATAATATTGATTTTTTTATCAGAAATGAATACTTTGTTTTGTTACGTGTTTTATGTGTGTCTATTAAAATGATTTTCTTTTTTAGTTTGTTAATATAATAAATAATGTATATTGATTACCTAATGTGAACTCAAATAAACCCCACTAGATCATTAAGTATTTTCTTTTTTATACATTATCGGATACTATTGCTAAAGTTTTGTTTAGGATGATTTCACCTATCCTCATAAAGGACATTAATCTGTGGTTTTCTTTTAAAGGACTTACCCTTACTCCCACCTTCCATCTTTCCCCACTATCACATTTTGGCTTGAGTTTAATTATTTTTAAATCTGCATATTACTTTTTAATGTGACACAAACACACCACTTATATACCAATTATACCCAAGATAATTGCTTAAAAGCCATACTTCTGAGCCCAGACGAAAAGCCTGAAACAGAATCTGTGGAAATAAGATCTGAGAATTTAAAAGCATTTAAAAAAGCATCAGAGAGGGTGCCTGGGTGTCTCAGTTAAGCATCAAACGCTTGATTTTAGCTCAGGACTCAGTGTCACAGTCCTGAGATTGAGCCCAAGTTGAACTCCACACTGGGCGTGGAGCCTTCTTAAGACTCTCCATCTCCTTCTACCCCTCTCTGGCTTGCTCTCTCTTTCTCTCTCTCTCTCTCAAAAATAAACAAACAAACAAACAAATAAACATCAGACACTTATACACACTAATATTTGGTCATACTTACATTTTTATTTATATGTTTAATTATTATATTTGAACTTTTATAGATTGATCTAGTAGCTTTTAAAAACATCAATTGAGATACTAATAAAATTAATCAGTGTGTGTCCAGTTTTTCCTACCTTGCCTTCACATCCTCTCCCAGCTACTGCATAATAGCATTATTCCTATATTAACAAGAGTTACAATATTTGCATTCTGGGCTCTAATGAGAGCTTTCATATTTTGTTGAATTCCTTCTGTATTTAAAATAGTTTAATATCGTACAGTTAGGTCTTGCTTTTATATCCAATATGCCAATCTCTGCCTTTTAAATTATAGTGTTCAGACTATTTACATTTAACATGATTGCTGATAAGATTAGATAGAAGTTATTTTGCCATTTGTTTTCTGTTCTTCCCAATGGTTTTGTTCCTGTTCTATCTTTGTCATCTTTTGGATTCTTGAGTATTTTTGTGAATTCATATTAACTCTTTTGTTGGGTTATTATCTATCTATAACTTATGAAAACTTTTCAGCCATTACATCAAATATGTTGTCGCTACTTCATTCCTTTGTTGACTCCAATTACACATATTTAAGGTCCCTTGGAGTTGTCTCACTGATCACTGATGTTCTTTACATGTTTATAATTTTTTCTTTGTGTGTTTCCTTTTGGATAATTTTTATTGCTATGCCTTCAAGTTCACTAATTTGTTCTACTGCAACTCCTAATTGTCCTTCCATTATCTCAGACATAATTTTCATTTCCAGAAATTTGGTTTGGATAATTTTTTATACTTTCCAGTCTATAAATAAAAATATTGAATATATTGAATAGTTATAATAAGAGTTTCAATGTTCTTATCTGCTGATTCTAACATCTATGTCAGTTCTTGGTCAGTTTAGTTTGATTTATTTTTCCTCTTATTATGGGTCATATTTTCTTGATTTTTGTGTACCTGAAAATCTTTATCAGAAGAAGGAATTTCTCAATTTTACTTAAGGGAGATCTGTATATATTTTTTTATAGCTACAAACATTTTTGAGCTGCATTTTGTAATACAGTTAAGCTATTTGGAAACAGTTTAGTCCTTTCAGGTCTTGCTTTTGAGATTTCTTGAGAAGAACAAGAGAAGAATTTTGTCAGGTCTAATGATTCCTCACTACTGAGGCAAGAACATTTCAGGTACTCTGCCCAACCCCCAGTGAATTACAAGGTTTTTCAGTATATTAAATTTTCTACCCTTGCATGTTCTCTGGATACTATAACTCTAATATTCTAAGGTAGCTTCTTTCTATAATCAGGAATATTTTTTTTAATTTTATTTAAATCCAAGAACATATAGTGTAGTAATGGTTTCAGGAATAGAATTTAGTGATTCATCACTTACATATAACACTCAGTGCTCCTCTCAATAAGTGCTGTCCTTAATGCCCATCACTCATTTAGCCCAACACCCCTCTATCAACCCTCAGTTTGCTCTCTTTATTTAAGACTCTCTTATGGTTTGCCTCCCTCTCTGTTTTTATCTTATTTTTCCTTTCCTTTCCCTATGTTCATTTGTTTTGTTTCTTAAATTCCACATATAAGTGAAATAATATAATATTTATCTTTCTCTGACAGACTTATTTCACTTACACTCCAGTTCCAACCACGTAGTTGCAAATGGCAGGATTTCATTCATTTTGATTACTGAATAATATTCCACTGTGTATATATACCACATTTTCTTCATCCATTCTTCAGTCAATGGACATTTGGATTTTTGCATAATTTGACTATTGCTGATAGTGCTACTATAAACATTGGGTGCATGTGTGACTTTGAATCAGCATTTTTGCATACTTTGGATAAATGCCTAGTAATGCTGGGTTGTATGCTAGCCATTTTTAATTTTTTGAGAAAACTTCATACTGTTTTCCAGAGTGGCTTCACCATTTTTCATGCCCACCAGCAGTGCAAAAGTGTTCCCCTTTCTCCACATCCTCACCAACATCTCTTGTTCCCTGATAATGAGTAATGTTGAAAAATGTTTAACGTGTTTGTTAGCCATCTGGATGTCTTCTTTGGAAAAGTGTCTGTTCATGTCTTTTGCCCATTTCTTCACTGGATTACTTGTTCTTTTGGGTGTTGAGTTTGATAAGTTCTTTATAGATTTTGGATACTAACCCTTTATCTGATATGTCATTTGCAAATATCTTCTCCCATTCTATCAGTTGCCTTATAATCTTGGATATATTCTTAACATATAGGTAGCTCTACACTTTGATGAATACTCAAAGGAAAAGCCCTGTGGTTCTCTGTAGATCATTATCCTTGAAGTTTTCTTTTTTTTGGACTCTGACTTGCAAATTATATCCTCCTTTTTCTTCTCCAACTTCCAACTTTATTTCCTGAACTCAAGGATTTTTCTGGACTCTATCTGTGTTCCCTCTCTATCTGCTGAATGCTGAGGATTCTCTAAGTAAAACAATTTGGGAAAATTTTAGTACTAATCTTAAGGTTTTTTCCCCTTTCAGAGATTATTATTTAATGTGTGGTGTAAATAATTGAAATCATACAGAATATGTTTTCTGATAACTAAGGTATTAAATTAGAAATCAATATCAATAATATGTCTAGAAAAGTCCCAAATATTTGAAGATTAATACACTCCCCAGGTCCACAGATCAAGAAGAAATCATAAAAGAAAACAGGAGATAATCTAAGTGAGTAACAGTGAAAATACTATACACCAGAATTTAGGAGGGGAATATAGCTGAAAAAGATTTAAAGGAAAATTTACACATCTAAAAGCTTACATTACAAATAAGATATTAAAAAAAATAAGCTTCAGTTTTGAGAAGGTAGAAAAATTGCCAATTAAACCCAAAGTATATAAGAAAAAAAAACAGCATAAATCAGTGAAATAGAAACATGAAAACAATAGAAAAATTATCAAAGCCAAAGGTTAGGTTTTTTTAAAAGATTAATAAAATTGGTAAACCTTGACAGAAATAATCAAGGAGAAGGAAAAGAGAAATCTAATTATCAAAATCAAGAATTAAAGAAAAGATATCAATATACCTCTAACAGAAACTGAAAGGTTAAGGGAATATTACAATAAATTTATTTGATTTTATTTTATATTTTATTTTATTTATTTGATTTAATGTTTATTTTTGAGAAAGAGAGAGAGACAGACAGACAGAACAAGAGTGGGGGAGGGGCAGAGACAGAGAGAGACACACACAGAATCCAAAGCTGGCTCCAAGCTCTGAGCTATCAGCACAGAGCCCTGACGTGGGGCTCCAACTTACGAACCATGAGATCATGACCTGAGCTGAAGTCAGGTGCTCTAGTGACTGAGCCACCTAGGTGCCCCTACAATCAATTTAATGTAAAAAAATTTCAATAGCTTGGATGAAAGGAACAAATTCCTTGGGAGATATCATATACCAATACCAATCTAAGGAAAAAAAAGAGAAAATCTGTAGAGTCCAGTATTTACTATACACATTGAATTTGAAATTTGAAGAAAACCTTCCCACAAGGAAAACTCTAAGCCCAGATGATTCCATTGGTGAATTTTAGCAAACACTTAAGAAAGAAATAATATTAATCCCATGCAAACTCATTCATAAAATATAAGAGAAAGAAATACTACCTAAAATGTTTTATGAGGTCACCTTAATACTGATATGCAAACTTGATAGAGTTTACAAGAAAATAATTATATAGACCAATATTCCTTATGAGCATAGATGCAAAAATCTTCAACAAAGTATTAACAAAGTGGTTTTAAGAATATATTTTTAAAAAGATAATACATCAAACTCATGTGTGAGTTATACCAGGAACCTAAGGTTTGTTTCCCATTAAAAATTCAATCAGTAGGGGCACCTGGGTGGCTCAGTCAGTTAAACTTCTGACTTCAGCTCAGGTCATGATCTCATGGTTCTGCAAGTTCAAGCCCCATGTCAGGCTCTGTGCTGTCAGTGCAGATCAGATCCTCATAGATCAGATCCTTGTTCTCCCTCTCTGCTCCTCCCCTATGTGCACTCTCTCTCACTCTGTCTCTCTCTCTTTAAAAAATAAATAAACTTTAAAAATCAATATAATTCAAATTCATACATTAAAATACAAAGGTATTTCATAGTTGCAGAAAAATTGAGAAAATGCAAAACTCATACGTAATTTTTAAAAAAGAACTTCAGCAAACTAAAACAAGAAGATAACTTCCTTAATCTGATAAAAGTTATCCGCAAAAAAACCTATGGTTATCATACTTAATGGGCAAATATCAAATGTTCCACCTAATCATCCCCAGAGGTTAAAAACAAACCAAAGATATCATCCCTTCTATTCACCACTTTACTAGAAGTCGTAGCCAGTGCAAATAATTCAAGAAAATGAAATAATAGGATTCAGATTTGGCAAGAAGGATGAAAACTATCTTCATTCACAAAAGGCATAATTGTTTACACAGAAAACCTTAAGGAACTTGCAACACATTGCTAGAATTAATAAGTGAAGTTTCAAAGTTTAGAAAAAAATTAACTGTATATAACAATACCTAGTTGGGACATGATATTAAAAAACAATTCCAATTTTAATAGCATCTAAAAGCATAAAATACTTGATTAATTTAACAAAAGATATATTAGCTATGCTGAGAAGAACAGAATATTAAGACAAATTAAAGAATACAAACAAATGAAGAGATATACCGTGTTTGGGTATTAAAAGAAAATGTTGTTAGGATGACAATTCTCCTTAAATTGATCTATATAATTAATATAACCTCAATCATAATTCCAGAGTATTTTTCTACAGAAATTGACAAGCTAGTTCTAAATTTTATATGGAAATACAAAGACCTGAGAATAGTCAAATTAATATTGCAAAACAAGACCAATCTGACAGACATAATTACGATATTTTTAAGATATTGGTATAGGTATAAGGATAAACAAATAGAGCAAACAGATAAAATAGCCAGAAATAGTTCTAAACAGTCAACTAAATTTTAGCAAAGATGTCAGGGCAATGCACTGTGGCAAAATAAAGCCTTTCAAATGATAGGTGTCGGGAGAATTGAATAAATATATGAAAAGTAAATAAACCCAAATACAAACATTAATTGAGACAAATCATAGATGTGAAAGCTAAAACTCTAAAGCTTCTTGGAAAACACACAATATCTTTCTGGCCCATGGGTAATGGCCAATTGATATAAACAGACACTTCTCTACAGAAGACATATGAATGATGAATAAGCATATCAAGAAGTGATCGACATCATTAGTCATCAGAGGAATGCAAGTCAAAGGCACAATAGGATTTCCACTGCAACGGAAAAAAACAGAAACACTAACAACACCAAGTGTTACAAAAGTGTGGAACAACTAGATCTATCAAACTTTTCAAGTGGGAGAGTGCACTGGCTATTTCTCAATAAGTTCACTATATATCTATGCTATGACCTAGTAATTCATCTATTTTTTTTTAATTTTCTTGAGGAATATAAAAATATAGCTCTACAAAAGGACTTAGGGAAGAATATTTATAGCAAATTTAGCCATAAAGGCCAAAAACTTGAAATAATCCAAACATATATTAAAAGAATGGATAAATAAATTGTGGTGTATTCACACAAATGAATGTGACCCAGCAATAGAATAAGAATGAATTAATGATATACACAGCAACATGGATGAATCTCCCAATCATTGTATTATGTAAAAGGCACCACATACCAAACGATACATATTCTATGGCTCCAAGAGTATAAAGTTGAAGAAGAGACAAACTGAATCTATGACAACAAAAATCAGCACAATGGTTGCTATGAGGATGGGGCAGAGACTGACTGGAAGTGGACATAAAGTGATGAAAAGCCTGCTTCTTGACTGAGGTAAGTGATCACATGTGTATATACCGGTCGAAACTCATAAAATCATATACATAAATCTGTGCATAGAACTGTAAATTTTATTTTAATTAAAATATAAAATATAAAAATAGAGGATTTATTCCGAGTGCAGGGGCTGGTTGAGATCTCAGCAACACTGCAGACATTCAGGGAATCTTCCAGTGAGTCGGTACCCATTTGATCTACTCAATGCAGACAAACAGAACTGGCGGTCTTCTGCCCCATTTCTTTAAAATGTTGCTGCTCTTTCCCCACCATTCTTACTTTCCCTTCCATATCTCCCTCTCCCCACAGGAAAAACAGCAAAAACAACAACAACAACAACAACAACAACAACAACAACAACAAACCACTTGCTAGAGCACGCTCTCACATACATTTCATCCCTAGCTGGTAAAAAGCAGGAACCAATTATCACAAGAATTTGCTATGTTAAGGCTCAAAAAACTTATGTAATTATTTATTGAATGAATGGACTTCCAGCTATTAAAAAAAATCAATGACTAAATTAAAATGTGTTTCCTTCCAGAGAATGATGAGAGCTTGCAGGTGATTTTAATTAAAAAGGGTCAGTGTTGGTCTCACGAGTACACACAATCCAGGTAAGGAGATGCTTGTCGAAGATTTTCCACCTTGCTCCAGGACGCTTTGCTCAGCATTACAGACCCTGTGGTGCAGCCATTACTTTGCTCCTGACTCCCTCTCTTTTCAGCATTCCTTGTTTCTGGTTCAATCCAATCCCTGCCCAGATGCGGCCACTTAGTTCCATGGACACTGCTCCCTTGGACTTGGCTGTTGCTCTGACCTTCCTAGATTCAGTTCTAAGCTTTGTCTGATGTAGACTGACTTGTGGGCCTCTCCTGCATTATGGAATTCATTACCTGTTCCTGGGATTTCCATTGCATTGCCTGTTCTTGTAGCCAGTCTCTGGCAATGGAAAACAGAACTAGGGAGGAGGATGATAGGAGAGAGAAGCTATGAGAAGGACATGGGCTTGGGAGTAACAGAACCTATGATAAGAAATAATGAATTCTCTGCAAGAATGACATAATTGCACATTCATGCAACTGTCTTTAAGAATGTGCTGGTGGGCAAAGTGTATTTAGTAAGACATGGTGAATATATTAGTACAAACGATTAGTACCAGTAGCACAACTGTTCAAGATATATGCTCAACTATGCTTTGCACAAAAGTAGCAGCACATCACAATATTTACAGTTTCATAATTCCACTTGTACTCTCTAATTATATCCACTAAAAAAGTAGCTGTTGGGACCTGTTTTTTTTAAGTATAAAACTCATGACTAATTATCTGTTTCACGTCTGAGAATATAATGACAAAAACTATTCACTTGGGGTTTTTTTCCTTTATTTTTTGAGAAGATAATGCAGCATTTTAAAATTTTAATGTTATAACATATGCCTGTATCATGACAAGCTATGTTGTGTTTGGCAAGTAATTTGTTAAAGTGTTAAGTCTTGGCAGTGATAGGGCATCTGGATGACTCAGTAGGTTGAGCATCTGACTCTTGATTACAGCCCAGGTCACGATCTCACGGTTGTGGGATCAAGCCCCACATCGTACTCAGCACGGAGCCTGCTTGGGATTCTCTCTCTCTCTCTCTCTCTGCCCTTCCCCTGCTCATTCTCTCTTTCTCTCTCTCTTTCAAATTAAATAAATAAACATTAAAGAAAAAACTTTGACAATGATTTATTCATAAAGGACAGTAGATTCAGAGTTAGTCATTTTCACTTACTTCCATTCAGTTACATATTCATGGACTAACAAGAAAGAGTTGGAGTTACAGATAACATGTGAATTGTCTAACCCACATTCCATCTTTCCTGTAAGTTCACCCATATCCAGAACTTGTGAAGTCTGTGAACATCTGACTAGTGGACCACTGCAGAAAAAAGGTCAATGATCTAACAGATGTCTTTTATAAATCCTCACAAGTCGATCTTTAGTGACCCTTTGTTTAATAAAATTCCTACCTTTGATGTCATAAAACATAATCATGAAGATGTCTGCATTCTTTACTCTTGTGTTGTTTCTTTAGGTTCTCTGTTTTCCTATGGAAAAGTAAATCCATTGGTTTTTTTCAGCCATATATATTAATATTTCATCCCTTTATCAACTTGAAAATGTCAAAGATTATTTTCTCTGTAAGGCATCACGTCTTTTGCTCATCCCAAGAAGTTAATCGAGAATTTATATTCTTCTGTGGATTTTAGATCATTAAATCTTGATATAATTCTTTACTCCTCCATTCCAATCAACATACCACAGGAAGAAAATGGTCCTTCCTTATACTTTCCTCCTCAGTCCATCTGTACTAAAGGGGAAGTTTTAAAGAGAATCTTTAACACACTGGCCTTGATTACAGAAAAAAAAAAAAGAAAATATACAGTCAACATGCATCATTGTAACTCTGAAGAACCTGGGATGAGGCTGAAACTAGAAATTTCACCATTTGGGCAATTCTTAAGATTGCCAGATTGTCTGATGGCAATTAGGCACCATATTTTCCCTTCCATGCTCTCCCTATATCTTAGGGGCTAGAAACCTAAGAACTACATTTTCCCCAAATCCCCGACAGCAAGGCTAGAGTTATAGTCCACAAATGAGAGATACTCACATGAATTCTGAGATGCAAAAGAGAAGCAAAAGACATTATTGATTCTATGGCAGGGGTGGGCAGGAGTGTGGGCTTATCCAGAAGCAATAAGATTTTTTTTTAATTGAAATATAGTGGACACACATTACATTAGTTTCAGGCTCAAAACATAGAGATTTGACAAGTCTATATGTTATGCTGTGCTCTCCACAAGTGTAGCTACTATCTGTCATTGTACAGTCCTATTACAAAACCATTGACCATATTTCCTATACTATACGTTTTATCCTCTTGACTTATTCATTCCATAACTGGAAGCCTGTATCTTTCACTCCCCTTCACCCATTTTGTCCATTCCCCTACCCACACCCCTTCTGGGAACCATCAGTTTGTTCCCTGTAGTTATGGGTTTGCTCCTGCTTTTTGTTTGTTCATTTGTTTTGTTTTCTAGATTCCATATATAAGTAAAATCATATGGTATTTGTCTTTCTTTGTCTGACTTATTTCACTTAACATAATAATACCCTCCAGGTCCATCCATGTTGTCACAAGTGGCAAAAATCTCATTATCTTTTATGGCTGAATAATATTCCATTGTGTGTTTGTGTGTGTTTGTGCGTGTGTGTCCATTCATCTATCAATAGATATTAACAGGCAATATGATAATAAACCTGAACTCTTTCCTGTGTATCATCCACTCTCTGTTGTAGGCATTAGCAGTGGTTTCATACAATTATGTGCTTCCTGGTTTCTTCAATGCCGGTGGAAGCTTTTCTTAACCTTCACTTCTCCAGTTCTTCCAGTGATTTTCCAAGACTTTAATTTCCTGTATTAAATGACTTTTTGCTTTAAATACCTAGCATGGCTTCTCTTTAGCTATCTGAATCATGACTAGTACAGTTTACTGGCCCTTCCATGCTTCCCTTGTGCAACGTTCTAGATAATTTTTAGTGAACCCTAAATTATGTGTATGTATAGAGCTTTTTCCAATTATGCAAGTGTCTATACTTAATGGTCTTCAAAAAAAACTTAATCCTGAACAAATATACATCTTTACTTGACTCCTGTATGGCTAAAACTCTACTTTCCTGCAAGTTGAATAATAAAACTGGGAAAAGTTTATGGTTTACAATCTTAAAAATCTTTCTTCAAATCTTGGCTTTAGTATTTCCTTGACTCATTGACTTAGTTTCCTTTTATTGATCACAGACTTGATGCCAGAAGCTGCAAGTACCTGTGATACCACAATGATTAAACCAGTCCCTGTCCCCTGCCCTCATATGCTTAAAATCTAGCAGCAAAGATTAGAGAAATAGAATTTGCAAGGGATAAAACATAGAGGTAGAGTCAGGTACTAAATAGCCTTCCAAGTCATAAAAAGATTTTGACTTTATCATAACTATGATGAGGAGACATTGAAGAGTTTTTATCAGGAAAGTGATGTGATAAAATTTCAGGTTCTGAAAAATCACGCTGGCTAGTGGGTAAAAGTTGGATTTGATAGGAAGATGACTGGATATAGAGACCAATTAGGAAGCTGCAACATTAAACCAGAGGAGAGATAATACAGGTCTGAGAAGATAATCGCAACTTGTACTATGGTGGGGAGCATAGGGATGAAGAAAAATGAATTGATTCAAGGAACATCTAGAAATTAGAACAAAATGTGGGAATTGTTTGGACATGTGTACTAAAGAGACCCAAGAGTCCAGGGTGACCCCAAAGTATAAGACCTTGGGGAACTAGGTGAGTAGCAGTGTCATGATTAGGACAGGAATACAGGAAAACAAAGTGGAGGTGAGGTGGGGTGTGGATCAAAATGGCAGGTTCTGTTGTAGACATGTTGGATTTAATTTGCTGATGAGATACCCATGTAGATGTGTCAAGTCAGCTGATAGGGATACAGGTTTGAAGTTAGTTTAGAAGAAAGGTCTGGTCTTAAAGATTCAAACATTGTCAAAACACGGACTATAACTGCAGCCACAGGAGTGAATCCATTCACTCACGTTCAAGTACAGGAAAGAAAGAAAGCTAAACTGCCTAGAAGCCACCATTATTTTCCTTCTTTTGGTTGTGTCAGAGGCTTACGATTTCGCTTTGGACAGAAACTTCGATATAAAATATGACGCAATTTCTCTAATCCCAATGTCTTTTATTTCAACAGATAAAATCACAACATAAAAAGATCAATTACATCACAAGTATTAACTGGATCATTAAATGATTCTGATAATTTACTACTACAACCAGTAATACAGTGGCATACGCATTCCTTACAGGGTAAGAATTCTCCAAGAGGGAAAACAAAACAAAACATTGTAACCACGATTATCTATTAGCATCTTAAGCAAACTAATTGCTTTTTACAGGACAAAAAGTTTTTTCTTGAACAGTTATGTAGAGTCCCACAAAAAAAAATGAATTTGTCCGTTACATGGTACATTACATATATATATATTATTTTTTGTTTGCTTCTTAATTAGTCTTCTGCTGTTTTCATTCTCTTTCAGTATTCCAGAGGTACAGCCCACTTCAAGATCTTTACTTCTACATCGGAAATAATTCAACAAGAGCCACAGTATGACTTTTAAATATATCCGTAAAGTTGAACTCTCTCCGTTCATGAAGCTCATGTTTGTACCTAAACGTAATATTCATGCTGAAGTTTTTAAACTTTAAGAAATCTATTCCCAAATCCAGTCATACTGACAAAAATATGATTGCAATGAAACTTCTTTAACAGAATCCAAAGACGTACAACTATTTTCACATCTCAGTGTGTTTTCATAAACATACTAGGGTTTTAAGCATCTTTGACTGGGTACTATTGAAATAAAAATAGTATTCACAAAATCATTCAATGAAGAGTACTATAGCGTCTACACTCCACTATTTATAGGTAAAATTTTATTATGTATATATTCATAAGTTATCCAAAAATACATAGCTAATTATTTTGAGAAGAGGATAATTTATGTTGAAATTGGTCCAAATAGAACATTTGCAAAGTGGAATGCATGCAGTGTTTTTAATATTTCTTAACAGATGGGTTCCATTTTGATGAAATTATATTGTTTTATTAATCATGAACCATGGAAAATGAATTCCACGTCCATGGAAGATGAATTTCAAAAAATAACACTACAGTGTTCTGTAAACACAATAGAGCTATGTATCTGTGCAAAAACTGTTTACCAATAACCACAAAACGTGGCAAAATGCCACAAAAATTATTTTATAATCTGAATCAATTTTAGTGAAGACAAATTCAACTCCAACATAGGAATAATACATGTTCAGAAAGTTGTAACAGTTAGCAATGGTTAAAAGTATTGAGCTGTATGTTCATTTGTTGTCACATAAATAGTATTTACAAAGCAGCAACAACTTGAAATGAGAAGCTAAATGATGGGCTACATTTCTAAAACTGAGAATTTCAGCTTTCAATTTTGAGTTGCAGAAACTTTTCACTAAATGTGTATTTGGTTTTAAGAACACCTGGTGAACTCAGTGGTAAAGATTTCCCTCATCACTCGCCAAAATACTAATTATACAGCAAATTTCAGTTTATCACCTGGAAGTCATTCAAATAGCTGGTAACGTTCCCTGAAGGACTAGTCCATAGGAGGAATAATTTAAAACAAAACAAAACAAAACAAAACAAAAAAAAAACAATACAAAAGAGCCTGCAGCTCCCTAGGGAAATTGGTGTTGGGTAGTCTTTTCATCAGATGAGGGGGCAGTGAGCAGCACATCACCCCCAGTCCATGCCCTAATATGATTTGAAAGGCAATTTATTTAGCCAACCACTTCTAGCAATGCTGATGTCATGTTGATTCCTTGTTCAGGTTTCCTTCACTCTGAGAAATAGTCAAAAGCATTCCTCTGCTTTTACTCATAATTTGACCTAGCATCCAAGCAACTATAAGCAAACTGTTCACTGCCCTATCTTTGAAAAGGAGTATTTTCACGGAGGCTCTGCCAACCAGGTTTCTTTCCACAGATCACACTGCAATTGCTTCCACTCGGATCCTCTTCTCCTGCCTTAAAATGGGACATCAGGATGCACCTGGGAGCCCTTCTCAACCGATTTATAGCTCTGGTCGGAATTCATCTACACATTTTCACACCAGAGCTTACTTACACGTTGGTAGCCTCTGTGAAAGAGTCATTGGGGCCATTGTTCTTTTTTACCTCCAGGTTCTTTTTAGTCTTGAACGTCACAGACACCTCAGAGTGAATGGCATCCAACCTCTGCTCACAGCGGAAGGCTGCTAGGAAAGCCTTTCTATAGTTGCTGTTCATCCAGCCATAGAGAAAGGGGTTGGCAAAGGTGGAGCACATGGCGATAATGTGGAACACGGTGAAGATGAGTTTGTACTCCTTCAGGTCTAGGACTTGGTTGTCAATGTCAACAGCAAGTTGGAAGGCATGGAGAGGCAACCAGCTGACTGCAAACACCACTACCACGCACACCAGCATTTTGGTCGTTTTTTGCCTTCGCTGATGGTAGTGATCATTAGCAGCTCCAGGGCTGACATGGTTCTTAAGTTTACTCCAGATACGAGTGTAGGAAAAAGATATGATGCCCAGAGGCAAAACGTATAGGATCAACAAGGAAGAAAGACTGTAGATGGTGCCATAGATGTTCTTCTCCTCACCAGGCCACTTCTCAGTGCAGACCACAATCTCAAAGTCGGGAATAATCTCAATCAGCGAGTACTCGCGGAAGATGGCCAGGGGGCTTGCAAGCAAGGCACTGATGCCCCAGGCCAGGCCAATAATCAGGAAGCTGATTCTCTTGGAGATCTTGCTTTCCAGGTGGTAGACAATGCAACGATGCCGGTCCAGGGCAATTACCGTCAAGGTGATCGTGGACACTTGCACTGCCAGGCCTTGGGCATAGGGTACCAGGTGGCACAGGACAGGACCCATTTTCCACTCCCCCATTAAGGTGTAGGTAAGAGTGAATGGCAAGCACAGGGTGTTCACCAGAAGATCTGCCACAGCCAGATTGGCAATGAAAAAGTTGGTTACTGTGCGCATGCTCTTGAATTTGATCACCACGTGAATCACCAGAGAGTTTCCAATTACCCCGAGCAAGATGATAGAGCAATAAGCTAATATGAGGATAATCTGCACCTCAATCAGCATGGTGCTGTCTAGAAGCTCTGGCTCAGGGTCAGGGGCCAGCTCACCTCTAGGAGTGGTTTGCCGTGGATGGTACTTCTCCACCTTCATTTCTTCCACTGTCTGGTTCTCATCAGCCTCTGCACCTACTGGGCCCATTTTCAGCACCTAGCACAAGAATATACAATTTGAAGAAGAAGAAGAAGAAGAAGAAGAAGAAGAAGAAGAAGAAGAAGAAGAAGGAGGAGGAGGAGGAGGGGGAGGGGGAGGGGGAGGGGGAAGGGGAGGAGGGGGAGGAGGAGGAAGAGGGGAAGGAGAAGAAATAACATGGAGCAAGGAAAACACAAGGGTGACGCAAAGGAATATCACAAATGGATTGGTTTCATTTTGGTTAGGGCTCAAAATACATGTCCCCTGATCCCTGTAACTGTGCACAGTGTAACATTTTAATAAAGCAGGACCATTATAATAGTTTATTCACAAATATGGATGAATTAAACCAGGTCCCTGAAATGTATATTACAACAGTAAAGTGTAATACCTATAGTGTAGACATAAATCCAGTGTGAATGCTACCAAATTGAGTCAATCTATTTTGAGTGGGATAAATGTTACAAACTTTACCGATTAATTTTATAACTTCTATTAACTCTTCAAATTTATTTTAAGGTAGACAAAGAAAATTACCCTCAATATCTTAACTGCTTCAAATTTATAAATACAGCAACAAATTTCACAGAAAAGAGAAAAATATTAAAGCCCTTTGAGTGGGGCCTGGACTTTGGAAGTATAACATAGAACACATAAATATAAACTGAGCATATTCATTTTATAGCCATTTTTTCTAGTGTTTGGGTTAGTGTTAAAACTAGGTAGCCTGTGTAAAACGGTTGCTTTTTTTGAAGATCTGAAATAAACTTCCTACTGACACACAGCAGAATCCCACACGGGATCTACATGAAAAAAAAAATATGTCCAAATCTGAAGCATCTCTCTCTCTAACCTCTAAATATAAAAGTTTTGACGCTTTTCTTCTCCAATCACACGCCCTCAAGACTTTTCTTTCTGCATGCCCTACTTCAGTCAATGTTATCCCCATTGATTACACCGTGGGGAAGGTTAAAAAGCAGGTAACCATTCTAGACTTTGTCAACTCATTTAGTCTCCACATTTAAGAGAACCCTCAGACTGACTTTTTTTTAAGTTTATTTATTTTGAGAGAGAAAGAGAGTGCAAGCAGGGGAGGGGCAGAAAGAGATGGGTGGGGAGAGAGAGAATCCCAAACAAATTAATGAAATCATGTATGCATGGTATCCACAGATCGTGCAAAACAGAACCTATTCAAGAATGTAAGGGAGGGAAAATTAAATGCAGAGTACCTAGTGACTAGGGCTATCCACTGGAAATAGAATCACTATGGACTAGTCCTGTGGGAACGAGATCCAGAGAGAGGCTACTGAGGCACTGCCCAGAAGAGAAAGGGAAGGAGAAGAATACAGGGGATTTTCCATTCCTCTGCCCTCTAATTACCTGCCAATGCCTCCTATGACCAAACTCAGCCAAGTGCCCGGTGACTTGGGAGCCTGAAAATCTAGTCTGCAGGAGTCAGCCCTCTAGAGGAAGGGTAAGGAATGGAGCTGAGGGCCCAACTAGGCATTGTCTGTGGGCTGAATAAATATGACTCACCTACCAACGTAGGTAGATGCTATTATGATTAATAAAAACCAAATTTATTTAAAAGAGGTTCAGAATTAATGACAGCAGCCTTTTGTCATTGTGAATACATTCAAAAATTACTAAGATGTTGAGCTCTGGATGTTTTTACAAACTTGAAAAAAGAATTTCACATTAGAAACCAACATATGATATTGTTTTCAGCAATCTGGAGACATGGGGGAAATGATATGATCACATTCGAATTTCAGAAAGACCATTTTAATGTCAGAGTAGGCTCTTTCTAGTAAAAGGCAAGAGCCTGAGAGTGGAGGCACTACCCCGTTGTTATTCCTCCCCTCTCCCTGCACAAATCCTGGTTCCTGGCATAGGTTTTTAAATGCTTACTAAATGCATGTTATAATAAGTGTAAGCATCATGAGGGTGAAGCCATGCCTGGCATTTTGCACATGCTCAATTATTATTGCTAAGTGAATGAATGAATGAATGAATGAACGAGAAGAGGAAGTGACATAAGTCACAAGACTATTAGAGTAATTGTGGTAAGAAATCGAGGACAAAGCCAATGTGGTAGGAATGATGAGGACCCGTGAGAAAGGTGTATAAAATCAGTCTAAGGGGCACCTGGGTGGCTGAGTCAGTTAAGCATCAGACTCGGTTTCAGCTCAGGTCATGATATCACAGTTCGTGAGTTCAAGCCCCACACTGGGCTCTGTGCCATCCTAGTGATTCTATTTCCAGTGCATGGCCCTGGTCCCTGGGCTTTGGTCACACCACCTACTCCCTGTGTCTGTCTGGCTGGAGGCACTAATGACTGTGTTCTTGCTAATCCTTGAGTGGCTTCAGTATCCTCTGCTTGGCTTCCATCACTTGTGTAATCAATTCTCCGCATTTAATTTTCCCTCCCTCACATTCCTGAATAGGTTCTGTTCTGCATGATCTGCTGATACCAGGCGTACATGATTTCATTAATTTGCTCTCCCACTAATGGTTCTGCACCAGCCTACAGAAGATAATCCAACTCCATTATATGACATTCAAAGCTCTTCTTGAACCCATTCCTGCCTATCTACCCTCTGGCTTCATCTCTCCTGACACGCCAATAGGTATCTTATGCTTCTGTCATACTAAACTACTTCGGATTCCTTCAATACATCAGCTTTTCTCATGCCTCTCTGCTTTCCCGTTCTGACCTGGGAAGCCTCTCGGTTACCCAACAATCTGTGCCGACTTCTAATACTACAAGAAGCACAAGCCCCAATGCAATCATTCCCCCACCACAGCAATCTCCTTAAGGACAGAAACTGGATCTTTTCCATCCATTGTGTAATCCTTAGCACGCTAACATGTTAACAGCACCCAGTAATTTGGCAAAACAAATAAGAAGCTACAGGAAAGCATAATTCCTTGTTCTGATATGACATCCTTGAGCTTATTTTCTTGTTCTTAGGTAACCACCCCTGCAAGAAAATTGTTCCAAGATCCCTCTTAAATCAATCCCTGATTAGAGCATTAAAAACTGCCAGTCAGTATAGACCATAAGGAAACTTTCTATCTGAGGGGCCTACCACACACACACACACACACACACACACACACACACACACACCCCTTTCAAGGAGCCTTACTGCAGAGAGAGAGAGAATTCCATATAGTCATATTTTGCTTTACTGATATTTTCTAGTTCTGTCTGCATAAATTTCAAATAGCATGTTCCAAGGAGCCTTGACTCTCTTTTGTATTTGCCTCCATTCTTTAGAAATTAGGGGGAAACGTGCAACTAATTATCTACATCTTGGAGTGTATATTTAATAGGCTACACGTTCTCCCTTAAACTAAAAGAGACTTTACAGAGTACAATTAATCAATGCTGACAAGTCATTAACAGGATTAACAAGACTCCATGAGGTCTGAGTTTGAGGTTTGCCACAAGCTAAATTGAGAGTAAGCCTGAGATAGAAGGATATGAGTTTGTTTATTAACTTGTTTTGCTTTTCCTGTTCAGTTCCATTTTCTTCATTTCAAAGCCCCTTTATTTAAAACTTCTCTGCAGGAATGGTTATTGATCTACAGGCAATTAGCGTATGGATACTAATCACAGTTCTCAAGCACACTGCTGGCCCTCAGCCAGGGCAGAGCATTGCCCAGAGAATGCATCATTTCATGTTTAGGCTTCTGGAAAAGTGGAAGAGGAAAAGAGATACACAGAGGGAGCTGACTGATTTAAACTCAAAAGCACAAACATTAAAAGATAAGTAGGTGAGGGAAAAACCCTTTCTTTGAAACAAGACAATATGAAGCATTCACATCAGTCGGGTCTTTTAAGAACTGTGAATGGTGCAGTTTTCTTGAACAAGTGAATCTTTAGAGATTCTGTTACAGAAATATTTTCCTGTTTGTAGAATAGGAAAATGACTTCAAGTTTCTTTTTTTTTTTTCTTCCAGAGATAAAGAACTTCAAATCACCTGAGTGACAAACCAGTTTATACTTTCACTGCATGTTTAAATTTGTGGGGCTTTTTTTTTTTTTTTTTTCTACAGTACCTTAATTGCCACAGATTGGCTTTAGTAAAACTTAACATCTGATCAATCACAACACCTTCCAGGCATTTGTCCCGGGGAAAAATCCCAGAAATCATGCTACATACTCTATACTGGTTAGTCCTGGGGGAGGGGAGTGGACTCCAAGAATGCTGCATATAAGACAAGGCTGTTTGGTTCACAAGCAGAAAGTTGAAAACATTCACTGAAGAGTCTGGTAATAAATCACTTTCCCTATGTTTGAACTTCTGGCCTTTCCTTGCAAATAGCATGGTCTATTTCATGTGATTGCGTGTAAATGACATGCCCCTATCGCAAAACGTCTTAAAGCTTTTACTTTTGCCTCCTCCCTGTGCACCATATGCTCCTACCCAGTGGGTGAGCCCTTCTGGTGCAAAACCAGTGAGTGCTTAAATAAATGTATTCATTCTTGAACAGCTTTGGAGAATTCAAGATGACCTCCTGCTTTAGACAGGTGTTTGATTTTTTTTTTTTTTTAAGAGAAACAGTAACAACTTGCTGCTCTGGAAAGATGATAACTTCTCTCTAAGAAGGGTCAAGGAAATAGTGAAGAACCTTCAGCAGAAAGGGAAAATTCTAGCGAAAGTAGAAAATGGGGATGGCTATCACCCCAACCCCCACCTTCAGCCTAAATGAGAGAAAAAAAGTCCCCACACTCATGAGGACCTCCCCCATACCCTCTTCTCAGGACCAGAGCTCTTTGGGGGTATTCTCGTTCGCCAGTGTGAATCCGAGTTACGACTTACTTACCCGGTCTTGGCGTTTCTGCTGAGACGTGGAAGCAAGACGTGTACGGCCCGTCCGTGCAACGATTATCTAGCCCTCAGAGCTGAAGACGGCACTGGAAGGTCCCCAGACGCAAGCCCAGTTCCGTCCGTTCCGATGGTGCAGGACCGCCAGCGGCGCGCGGAAGCGCGGCGGAGCGCGGCGTCCGCCGGGCAGTCGAGCCGCTGCGAGCTGGCGCTGTTCCGCTCTACCGCCGACCTCCGGGGCCAAGCGCGCTGGGGCACCGCGCTGCGCGGCACAGAGCAGTCGGCTGCGCTGGTGAGGATGCGAGGCTGGTGGGGGGCGGGGGCACGTGGGTGCGGGGAGAGGCAGCCCTTCCCTGGGAGAAACAACAACAACAACAACGACAACAACAGGTACAGAAGGGCGGGGGGCGAGGGTCCCGCCGCGCAGAAAGCTGGACGGGAAGTTTCCGTGGCGAGGGAGGGGGACAGCGTCCACGGTGTCGCCGCTGTCTCCAGGTTTCGAAGCCCGCGCAGCGGGACCCTACTCAGCGCGGCGCCCCCTCGCGGATCCCAACTATCGCCTGCAACTGCTAGTTTCACCCCAGTCTCCGGCGACCCCCAATTGTGATATTCTGGCGGTTTGCACCACTCCAACCTCCTTTCCCTTCCACGAACCCCTTCCTTTGCTCTCCGCTTCTCCGTTCCGCGAGAGATGGCCCTGCAAAAAGCTCCTAGATTCGGGGTTCACCAAATCAGCCAGGGAAAGTCGAAGGCGAAGGCGGAGCGGGGGGACTCAGGTTCGGGCGAGGGTGCTGAGGTCACGGCGCAGCGAGCAACGGGAGACCTCGAGCTGGAGGGAGGCGGACGTGGAGGCAGAGGGCCGTGCCTTGGAAGGGCTGAGAAAACCCCACAACTTCCAGCCAGGAGTTGCTTCTTGTTTTGCTTGTTTGTTTTTGTTTGTTTGTTTGCTCATAGGAACAGAGTGGGGACCCGGACCCTCGCAGAACCACAGAAGAGCGTCGCACAACTGCGCCAAGGACAAACCCAGGGCACTCACACCAGGGGCTGGACCCGTCGCCGCGCTCCCACGGGAAGGTAAAACGAGTTCAGATGCCTGTTGCCCACCACTGACAATTCCCCTAACGGGTGTCTGCTGACAGTTTACAAGTTGGGTATTGCGAGTTCAGATTCAAAATCCGGCGGGCAGCGTGTGTGATGTGCACTCTTCCTGCAAAAGGTAAAATAGAGAAAACAATGGGTGACAAACAATCTTTCTCCAGTTAGTTGACTTCCTGATCCTTCGCTCTTTGATCGTGACCCAAGCCACTAATGCCAGGATGAGTGAGTGCCTGTGGAATACTCTAATCTTTTTGTGGCGAAGCCTTGTTAATGCCTTGAGCCATCAAGCTGAGTTAGTGGATCAGAGCAAAACAGGGTTGTGGCATCAGTCCACGACGCTGAGGGGTCTGTTTCCTCGGGATTCCTCCCAGAAACTCTAGTTAGAACCATTCCTTATAGAAATTTGCAACCAGCCTCTCTGTCCCTTGTTCAGTTTTAGAGGGGGAAGCAGATCCTGCCAAGTTAGGAAAACAAAGGCCTGAAATTGGAAACCAAAGTCTTTCCTAACTAGCCCGTGTTGAGGTTTTGCACACATTACTTTCCCTCTATTCATTAGTGTCTTTATTTCTGAAGTGAGGATGGCCATACTCAGTTCACTTGGAATTTCTCTTAAGTAGAAAAAAAAAACAGTTTAAACAACTCAAAATAATATTCTTTCCAAAAATATTAGTTATGGCTTCCCCTAAAGAAGATTGGATTTTCAGTCTTTTCTGGGCTTGCCCACACCTTCATAATATTGCATGTATAAGTATCTTTATACAGCTTAATCTGAAATTGATTATCTGGTTAATGTAAAATTATGCCTACAGGAGCATAGACATTTTTTATAAAACAAAGCAGCTTGGGCTTCTCAGTTACCATGAAAGAAAAGTAAACTGAACTGGAAATATACAAGATGTTCCATATAATTCTACTTAAAATATTTTTGTAAATATTTCTTAACTTGGGGAAATATTCCTTGTCACGCCTGTGTTTTGTGCAACAGGTTCCATGCTTCCTAATATATTTGCACCTGTGACTAGTGAACTCTGTACCCAAGAGTTGTAATTTTAGAAGAGTAGGAGTGGCTTGAAACAACAACTACAAAAACATATAGAAAGCACAGAAGAGCAATCAGATTAATTGCTTCGGAGGGTTTGACTGACTTCGATGACATTGATTCTACAAACATTTTTGCCTCCCATACAACTGCCTTTTAAAAGCAGCCTAGCAGTCTTATACAAATATTTATCTTATTCCCTTACAGACATGCGTGTCTTAGGAAACACCCATAGTTCCACAGACATCTCGTCAGCAACTTTGAGAAGACTAAATGACCTCTCTCTCTCCCAATAAAGTACAGAATTGGATGAAAAAATGGATTTATTGAAATTAAAGTTGCTTTATTGTGTGTCATATCATCAAGGATAGCTTTGGCAATGAACTCATGACATTTTTGTTCATTCAAGTCTGACTGATACCTTTTGATGTGCATACACTGTGTGCTATCATAACAATGAACCACTCTGATGAATGCCAATAAAACCTATCAAGACACTGGTAGAAGTTTGTGGAAGGAGTGGTGAAATATGGATTGATCCATAGGGAGACAGGACAGGATTATTGCTGCCTGATTTCTCTTGTGTCAAATCACGGAATTTCTCAGGCAAGTTCCACAGCTAAGAAGAATGTACGTTGGTTGTTCCTCAGATAGGGAACAGACTCAAACTCAGATGCCTACCTGGCCTGGGCCAGTGACATAAATGCCCAGCTAAGTTGTGGGAGACGGTGGGGAGTGGTGGGCACTGCCACACCCGTGAAAGCCCAAAAGTACAAGCCTTTTCTGAAGGAGGAGGCTGCTGATTCCACTGAGCTGCCCTGCAAAAATCTCAATTCAGTATTGTCAGATCTGACATTTTAAGAGAACAAAAATGCATATTCTTAAAAATCTTTCCAATTTTAAATGAAGGAAACTAATTTTTAAAAAAGTCAAACCCCTTGGATGCCTGGATGGCTCAGTAGGTTGAACGTCCAACTCTTGATTTTGGCTCAGGTCATGATCCCAGGGTTGTGGGATTGAGTCTCTCTCTCTCTCTCTCTCTCTCTCTCTCTCTCTCCCTCTCCCTCTGCCTCTCTCCTCTGCTCATGTTCTTTCTCTCTAAAATTAAAATATTGAAAGAAAAGCTTTTTTAAAAATAAAAGTCAAACCCCCAGGTGGGCCAAAATAAATAGACACGGATAGATAGAGCAAAACCTGTAGTCTGGCCTGTGGGCCTCCAATATCTGATATTAGTATGTGAGGTTTGATAAACCTCCTAAAATACCTAAAACATAACTCTATTATCATTTCCCCTACCTCACAGACCATTCCTCAGTGCACATGAATATAAAAGGAATACAACCAAAGATTAATTGCCAAGTAAGCGTTTTTCTTTTCCACTTCTGGTTGAATAGATATTCCCAATGAGACTCTGAAGTAAAGGACCTGGTCAATAACTGAACAATCAGTATTTATATAGTTACAGTGAAGAAATTTCAGACAAACTCTTTGTCAAAAAAGACAAAGTTAGATCACATCAGTAGAGAAAACCACTTGTGATGCACTTACTTTAGATAAAGTACATGATGATATGGATTTCCTTCCATCTAAATTTATTTTGAAAGCAAGGAAGCTTCCCCCAAGTTGTAAATAATTTCATTGTTTACACTATAAAAAGAAAAAACAGAAAAAAAAAGCGAGGAAACGAATACACATGATCTAAAACATCACTGTCCAATAGAACTTTCTGCAGTGATGGTAATGTTCTATCTCTGCATTGCCCAGTAAGGTAGCCACCCAATCACACGTGGCTATTGGGCACTTGAAATGTGGCTAGTACAACTTAGAGAGTGAATTTTATATCTAAAAATTTTTCAGAAACACCAAGAAGAATAAGTATGTTTTGGTTCCTAATGGAAAGTCCTCCTGGGGTCATTTCTGCCAGAAAGCTAGTTTGTTTGTTTTCTCACCTTAATGTCAAGTTTCCCTGAAAGACTATTAAGTAACTCTCAACTCATACCAAACCAACCTAAATCATAGAACAAAACAGTGTGGTGCAGCTGGAATGTGGAAGCTGATTCCAGAAGAAGAAAGAAATAAGCTCCATAAGTCAGGACAGCAGCCTAGGAAAGGAAGAAGATTATAGCACCAAAAGAGAGTAGCAAGCCCAAGCAAGGAATTCTCTAAACCCCAGTAATGGAAGAAAAGCTCAGTGAAGCTAATAAAATAATGTACTTAACACAGACTAAACAAACAGAGCCTAATGACAAGTCCCTAGTAAGGAAATAATAATCACATTAACTTAACAGTTAGTTACAGTGTTTAGTATATTTGAAAATGATTCTGTCTTGCTTTATTCAAACGTTCAATAGGAGCACCTAGGTGGCTCGGTCGATTAAGCGTTCGACTTCAGCTCAGGTCATGATCTCTCAGTTTGTGAGTTGGAGCCCTGCATTTGGCTCTGTGCTGACAGCTCAGAGCCTGGAGCCTGCTTCAGATTCTCTGTCTCCTCTCTGTCTGCCCCTCCCCTGCTCACACTGTGTGTGTCTCTCTCTCTCAAAAATAAATAAACCTTAAAAAAAATAAAAATAAATTCTCATAAATTTATTTATTTATTTATCCTCAGGTTTATTAGGTCCTTACAGAAATTCTTTGTAAAGTTTCAATAATACTCCCTTGTAGTAAAAATTATGGAACCTAGATATCCTAATGGCCATTTGGGTATAATAATGATGTTCAATTGGTTGTAAATAGATTTCTGATTGGATGTGTGCTCACCTTTCCTTTCAGGCAGGAAAAAAGCACAGTGGGAGTGAAGTTAATAACTGATCAGAGATGATGGAAGTTGCATCAACTTGACATAGAAAAGAGAGACCAGTTTATATGAATGGAGCTGGAAGTGTGTTAACTTTTTAAATAAGTCTTTAAATAAACTAAGTTTTTAAAAACTGGTCAGTCTAATCACACTTGTGATGAAAAGGCTGTACTTCCATCTACATCCTTACAAACCTGGTTCATTTGTAACAAGTGGACCAGTAAACATGTGAATGGATAAGAAGTGGTCAACAAATAGTTTCACAAAGCTGATGGGCTAGATTTTCTTAAAAATTTTGTGGGCAGCAGTATGTTATGAAGACAGGTGTCTCAGTCAAGAAAAGCAACTAGTCATTCAAAGTGAAATGTATGCTAAATCCTAAGTTGAGCATAAATATCATTTGCTATGATTTGTATTTCTATGGATTTGGAGTTATTTTTGTTTTGAATTTTTAATTGCAGATTCAACGTGATTAAACAGGATTGTAAGCACTATATGCAGCATTTTGCTGAGATTTTTATCTTTCAGTGATCATCCAAAGTATACTGAGACTGGTAAGGAACCAAATCTAAAAGAATATTTAAATGCAAATGATTCACAGTTCAAATTTTAACATAGAACAAAGGAAGGGAGATTTTTATGTGGAATTCAGAATTTAATCAATGCAAATTTTCATTTGATTATCTGAAACATGCACAGAAGGCCCGTGGCTAAAGAGGAAACATGCACCCTCTTAGAAATTTCAATTTTATTTAATAAGTGTTTATCCTTGTAGCATATAGAGACATAATTTGATATATATTTTTTGAGTCATACACTCAAAACAAATTTAATTTTTAATTTTTTCTCAAAAAAATGCAAGCAAAATTAAAGCTCTCTCTCATACAAAATTATTATTGGTATCTCTTGACAGATGAGAAACCAAAGATTTCTATATAATTTTTACACATCATTTTGGAGATGGTAAAATGGCTATTCAAAGTAAAATTTTTAAAACATTAATTGTATAATGCAAGTAAGACTTAGCTTAGGACTCACTACTCTTTATTATAAAAATGAATTATATACAATCCATATAAATGTTTTATTACTCACAACTCCTACCGATAAATCTTTATTGAGTGTCTAATTTGTTACGGACACTATACTAGACACTGTCCATGACACCATGAATTACACACAGACCTGCCACTGATTGTCTCTAGTCCATTAAAGGTGTACAGACTTTTAAATAAAAAAGTTCCATAGGAGTGCCTGGGTGGTTCAGTTGGTTAAGTGTCTGACTTCAGCTCAGGTCATGACCCCATGGTTTGTGGATTTGAGCCCCGCATCGGGCCCTGTGCTAACATCTCTGTGTCTCCCTCTCTCTCTGCCCCTCCCCCTATCATGCTCTGTCTCTATCTCTCTCAAAAATAAATAAACATTAAAAAATTAAAAAAAAAAAAAGAAGTACCATAAACAGAGTAAGATTCTCTAGGAGACTCTGACATTATAGATTTGGGGCCACAAGGAAGGAATGGTCAGTTTTCTGTTTGTTTTTTTATAAGTGTTATGTGTTGGGAGAATTAAGGAAATGCTTTTTTGGGGAGGTGACTCAACTCAGTGTAAACCTGGATAGAAACGATTCTTGGCTTTACCCAGCACTGGGATGCCATTTTCTTCTCCACTGCATTAACTTGGATGTGTGCTACTGAGACAATGAGGAACTTTCTGAGGAAGAACAATCACTTACACATGTCAAAGTGAAGTTTTCAAAGTTAAAAACATTATTCCCAAACAAAATATATAGTGAGTACATATCAAATATTTAATTGATTAATAAGAGCACCAGCACAATGGTAAAGCTGGATTAAAGTAGGATCGCAAAGGTAGATGCCTATATCTAGCCAGTGTAAGACAAAGTCTTGCATAGAATTAAGATCTTAGATATAAAACAGGTTGATCGGGGTGCCTGGGTGGCCTAGTTGGTTTAAGTGCCCGACTCTTGATTTCAGCTCAGGTCATGATCTCACAGTTTGTGAGTCCGAGCCCACATCAGACCTTGCATTGAGCCCGTCCCCTCTGTCTCTGCCCCTCCCCTGCTCACACTTTCTCTCTCAAAAATAAATATTTTTAAAAAAACAAGTTGATGGCCTGCTGTACAATAAAGCAATAAGTTACAAACTTATATTTTCCACCAGACAGAAATCATTTGCATGTCTACTGGACAATAATCAAACTTAATTTTCTAAAAATTTGTATCAAACTTAATTTTCTATAAGTTTGCAGCAAACTTATAGAGCCTGGGCTCTAATCAATAGTAAATAATAAGTCAAATTAAGTTACCATCACCTGACAAGTCAACTGATCTTCAGGCTCATAAGGCAATGCTCCAATCTGACATTGAAAAAGCATACAATCGTTTCACTCTGCTTTTTCATTGCCTGACCACCCCAAAACCTAGTGACATAAAACAGTTATTTTATGCTGCTCCATTGTGGGTCAGAAATTTGGGAAATGCTTAGTTAGGTAATTCATCTCCGACTGATGTGGCCTCAGCTGGAGACATAGGATTCTCTTCTAAGATGGTACCTTCACTCACATGCCTGGATCTGGGCTGGCTTTGCCATAGTAGCTGGAGGATGCCTCATATGTATCTCTCTTCACACATGGCAATCTCAGAGTTGCCAGACTTAATGCATAGCTTTTGGCTTCCCCTAGAGAGGACTTTCTAAAAGAGAGTATTCTACGAGACCCAGGCAGAAACTGCAAGGCTTCTTATGATCAAATCTCCCAAGTCTTAGAACATCTCTTTGGTTACATTCTTTTGCTGAAGCAAGTCTCTTGGGTCAGCTTATAAAATGGGAGAAGAGGCATATACTCCACCTCTGCATGAGAGAAAGGCATGTGTGTACCAGGAGGAAAGGAACTGATAATGACCTGAGAGAAATGTCATCACACATCCCTTTGCCTTATACTATTTTGGATGTATTTGTGTGTATGTGCGTGCACACATGTGCACGTGTGTGCATGCGTGAGTGTGCAATACGTCCATTAAAGAGGGGCTTTTCTGGGAAAAGAACAGCAGCCTCAGAAATAACACAATGAATTTTTCTGTTTTGGCTTGCATTTCATAAATTATCCGAGATCTTAGACTGCAAAATCTGAGATCATCTCTGCCAATGGAAGCCCTAAGGCAAGAATATATGATGGAAATAGAAGAGGTGCTTCCAACATCTGCACTTAAGTGAACACAGTGATTGTGATAGGTACAAATAAATAACTTTAGGTGGGTTTCCCCCATAATGATTTACTTAATGCAAATAGTACTCAAACTTGTTCTCAGAAACCCCAGGTAATATGGCAGCATAACATTGCCTGATAGCCAATCCCAACATTTAACCACCACATTCTCAACACTGCTTTCATTGACCAATATAGCCCAGGAGAGACTGGAGACCTCTATTCTCTACATGGCCTTATTGCTCAGTAATGCACACAAGTTGGTCTTGGAGAACTATATTCAAGAGTGAACACATATTACGTTCTTTCAATTTATGCGCAATTTCTTCTTGCAAAAGGCTATTAAACTTTTAGAACATACAAGCTTATAAAGTTATTTGTACCTAACTACCTGATAAATGGCACTGTTAGCTGTGTTTTGGCCTAGAAGTCATCATGAAATTTCTGCCCTCGGGCCTCGTCTATCTGGGAGTAACATTTTGTTCATGTAGGAGGAGTTCATTTAATTTAGTTAATCATGTTAGTTTCATAATACTTGAAACATTTGATTTGAAAGCTATTTTTCAGTGAAAGATACTATTGGGAAACTATTCGTTCACTTACAGAAAAAGGATTTAATAAAAGCTTGTGTGCAGGTGTAGGAATGCAGCGCCTATGTTTTACAGAGCTCTTGGAATTGTTCTGCTTCATCCCACCCTAGCATGGACAACAGAGAGCTCCTCCTAGACAGGAAAGTAGGAAGGAAGGCAGGAAGAGACATAGGCACATAAAAGAAAGTAGAGAGGGTACACTTCATAACAGAAATCATAAGTAGCATGTACGTATGTATGATATTGTAGTAAGAACATTTAATTTAGGTCTATTCTCTTAGGGTTTTAGGAGTATGATACATGATTGTTGACTATAGGTACAATGTTGTACAGTAGAGTTATATAGCTTATTCATCCTGGTTGACTAAAACTTTGTCTGGTGAGTACTAAATCATGCATAGTATTTAAACTCCAAGTTGTGACTAGGTTTATCCAGTAATATGATATCTATACAATATAATAATAACACAGGTATTATAGTTCTACTAAAATCATTATCAGGAAAACCATATGATAATGTGGAAAATTTTAGTGCAAACAAATATTTATTTTTAAATGCAAAAAATGCACTTGGGTGACTCAGTGGGTTAAGCGCCCGACTCTTAGTTTGGGCTCACGTTATGACCTGACACTTGGTGGGTTTGAGCCCCACATCAGGCTCTGCACTGACAGTGTGCAGCCTGCTTGGGATTCTCTCTCTGCCCCTCCCGTGCTCATGCATGCTGTCTCTCTCCTCTCTCTCATGAAATAAATAAAATTTAAAATATAAAAATAAAATAAATGCAAAAAATCTGTCTTTAAAGTATAACCACATATTTTTAATTATGACTATGAAAAATGACTGGAAGGAAAATATACTCCAAAGCTAACTATATTTTTTATGCCATACAAACTATATGTGGTTTTTTTCTTTCATCTTTCTTCTCGCATTTTCTTTATTTTTTTTTTTAAGAATTTTTTTTCTAATGTTTATTTATTTTTGAGAGAGACAGAGACAGAATGTAAGTGGGTTAGGGGCAGAGAGAGAGAGAGGCACAGAATCCAAAGCAGGCTCCAGGCTCTGAGCTGTCAGCACAGAACCCGACGCGGGGCTTGAATTCACGAGCTGTGAGATCATGACCTGAGCCGAAGTCGGACACTCAACCGACTGAGCCACCCAGGCACCCCTCTTCTCGCATTTTCTTAAGTTAACCTATTTTGAATAATGAAAATATGTATCATATAACGTTTATTTTAACAGAGGTGGTTCTGGCAAAGTGAAACATATAGAATCTGTTCTTCAGATATTCCTGAAATCTCTCAAGATTAATAGATTTACTGTTCTGTCCACAGAGTGCTCTTCAAACACCACAGCCCACGGTAGCTCTTCCCAACAGGGAGCCCACATTAGAATCGCACATGGAACTTTATAAATACAAAGATGAGAGGGTCTGATCTAGTGGCGTGGTTACCTTTGTCTCTTCCCTAATTCAAACTACTACTCCAAACTCGAATCTAGAACCAATTACAATCACACACTAAAAGGCCACAGACACCTTTCTCTCAGACTCCTATTTATTTTCAGTCACTCCAGCCATTCCAAACTCCCCTGAATTCAATCTATAATCTCCCTCGATTTCATTTTCTTTGTGGCCACGATTGGGCAACTTCTGTTCAAGATAATTATGTTAGTGTATGTCCTTTCTCTTCACTGTCTTTCTTTCCCTCTTCCACAACCCCTTAAAAGTTTAAAAGATAAAGGACGTGAATTTTCTCTTTGGTGTTTTTTTTCCTTCTCTTTCCTTCCATCATAACCTACTCTCAGGAAAGCCTTAGAGGTAATTCGTGTTGGCTTGCCTGCCATCTTACCAGAAAGGTGCAGCAGAGAGAAAGGTGCTCTAATGGTGGAATGGTGAGCACCAGCCAGTCTGTAGAAGGGATGTGCTTCTGCTTTTGTTTCTATTTGGAGATTTTAGCAGCAGAACCTCCTGACCTTCTGAAAATCGCATGGTCGTGTGTGGGTGATCATTCAGGATTTTGCGCTAACTCTTAGAAATAGTTACTAAGATGTTCAATGTTCAATTTAACCCTTTAACATTTAGACCACACTTGAGTGAAAATTCCATTTCCTGGGATTTAATCTATGTTTTCTTTATCACCACTGAGTTATTCCCTCAACACTAATAAACAAGAGCAAATATTATAGAGTATTATAGTCTTCTAGCCGATCTGTCCTCTGGCATTTTTTAAAATGTTTTCTCTTATGTGGCAGTATAAAAAATAGCTCTAATAAGGGTTTTGATGGATTCATTCATCTTGCTCTTGGTTTGTGAGCACATCAAATCTGATAAAGAAATTGTTTTGTTTGGAGATGCCAATTACTTACTTAAGTTTACCTGTCACAGTGAAAGCATACAGAAAATGCAAATATGCCTTCTGTTGAGTGGATTATATAGGTATAATACTAAGATTACGATTGGATGAGCATAGTGGAGACAATACAAATGTGGAATACAATTACATAAACCAGGGCTATGTTTGTCAAACCATGGTGCTAGGCTTCCCTTCATCAAAGTCATCTGAGGTCCCTCACAGCAATGCAGATTCCCAGACCTCACCCCAGACTCTGCAGCCAGTGAATCTCTTGGAGTGAGGGATATGATCAGCAATCAGCAGGCTTCCCAGATCATGGGAACGTATATCTAGCTTTGACCAGCGCTAATCTAGAGGAGCATCTTGTTAATATGCAAATAAGTAAGGGAACAAAGAAATGAATAAGTAATAATGGCAGAGAGAGAGATAGAATTGTAGTACCTGAATTATTTAGACTTTTCTGTTCTTCAGAGATTGCTGGGAAATGCTTCACTTCCCATGGCTCATACAGATTTAATGTGTCAATGCATCTTGTTTCCATAGAGAAAATTATTTGTAGATATAAATTATCCAGTGTAAATTCGTGGGAATACATCTCTTTGCTTAATTAATTCTCTAGCTAGAAGTCATGAACTAGAAGTTACTTCCTTAGGGATATAGTACCTCACCAAGCCTTGCAGGTCAAATATTTCTGTCAGAGAGCAATTACCCACTTGTGTCTCTCTCCCAACACTTGGAATACCTTCAGTTTTACATCTTATGTGATTATTTCACTCCCTGATGAACACCTGTCTTCCCACCTTGAAACCCTGAAGGAAACAAAAATCAAACAATACTCATTTTTAATGCTTTTTGTGTAAAAAACTAAAGAACTAAAATGGGAAAATACCAATTTGCTTTATTTCCTCTAAGTAAGTGGCTTGGATATTGACCCACCTGTTTGTTCATTTGATCAATGTAGATGTAACCTTGTATCTTAAAGTTCTGAATGAACACTCAGATAAATTCCAGGTAAATTGCCATTGATATTTGGCAATCTTGACTTAGGTCATTCAATGAATTTCTAGGTTAATTATGCATGGAATATTCATTTACATTTTCCCAATTCCTAAACCGTATGTACCTTTTGTACAGAGAGCACAAATTACAAGTGTTTAATTTAAAAATTACATAGGAATATCTGCGAAGACAACGGGAATATATGACAAGCGTCTTCATTTGATTAACTATCTGTCCCCTCCTCACCAATAGGAGACAGAGGCAGGGTAAGGCCACAAATAATAGGAAAGTGGCAGAGAAATTGTTGCCTGTTGGTTCTTGAGTAGCCTCTCCTTTATTTAATCCACTTCATGATTACAAAATGTGTTTTCAATACCTTGCTTTTCTTAAAAGCTTAAAACTAATAGCCATGTTCTTGACCCTTTCACTTAAAGGACCTAATACTTGAAAATGGGCATCTAAGCCACTTTCAAGTACTAGAATCATTCTATAATCTTCTAAGTATTTTCCTGGTTAGGGGCACCAGAAAGATGGCTTTTTCTATCGCTTGAAATTGGAATTTTTAAAATTTTTATTTGCATTCAAATGTGACCCATGCAATTCTTGTATTGTCATTGCCTCATTTTCAAAACTCATCTAAAATCAGTTTCTGTACGAGCTTGAGCTGCATCTTCTCCTCTGGGGATCTAAAAACCAAGGTATTAGTCCTGATGTGTATTCAGAGACTAACACAGAGGAAAAAAGCCTTTGTTCAGATATACAATTTGAAAGGCAAAATTCAGATGAGCTCTGCTTTAAAGACAACTCAGTATAACTTAAGAGCAAGAAAGACTAAAGTATATAGATAATAACTTTGTGCTTTCAAAAGGATTCTTTGCTTAACAAAATATTTGCTAAAGAATTCCTTTTGGTAGTGAAAGTCAACCATATTATTTGATTTATAAAAACTTGAATTACCAGGAAAAATGCATATGTTAAGGATAAGGGCAACAGCAAGACGGTGGGTCTGGTAGTTTATAAGCAACTGGGGCTGAACACATATTTTTTATTCTTTCTGGATTTCACTGAGCAACGACTTTGTGGCATGAATTTTACTGTGTGCCTATGATTGAGATCTAATCTTTAACAATGCTGCTATAAACAGAGATTAATGAAATCAGGCCTTGGCCATACAAAAGCTGACAATCTGGTGCACAAGAGACAAATTATTAAAGTTAATTGTATTGCAAGGTGATAAGTCCTATAATAGATGTGTGATTCATAGAGGAGATGAAATTTTATTTGTATCCTGCAGATACAAATGAATAGTCTGCTATTTGATGGAAGCTGGGATAGAGGATGGAAATTCTAAGCAGTTGAAACAGCAGTCACAAACCTATGGAGATATGAAAGGATCTGACAGGAATTTTGGTATGTTTTTTATAGGAGTGACTAGGAAATTATAGGGGGAAACATGTAGTAGCCACGTAATTGAAGGCTTTGTACTCTATCCTAGATAGTTGCATTTTATCGTGTTGGTAATCTGTGGTCACTGAGAGATTTAAAGCACACAAAAAGTGTTATTTTCTGAGTTTTGATAAGAACATTCTGGTAGCTATGTAAAAGTTTTTTGGAAGGGTTGGGTATGTCTTAGAGCAGTGATTTACAATAGAGACAGATTCTAAGAAAAGAATTACATGGAGAATTTCAAAGTACTCTACAGATTTCTGCTTTTCATCCAAACTTAAAGAATCACATGGGACTGGGTCCTGTAGTTTTTAAAAGTGCCCTTATTGTTATACCTTGTTGCATAACAAATTAGTACAAGCTTTTCGGCTAAAACAACAGTTACTATCTCAGAGTTTCTGTGGATCAAGAACTGGAGAGTGGTTTAGCCAGGTTTTCCGCTTTCAAGTCACTCACAAAGCTACCATCAAGATGTTGGCCAAGGCTGGGGTCTCATGTGAGGCTCTCCTGGGGGAGGATCTGCTTCTAAACTCAGATGGCTGTTAGCACGACTCAGTTCCTTGTGGGTTGTTGGACTGATTGCCCAGCTCCTTGCTAGTTGTTGCCTGGAAGCTTCTCTCTTTCTCTCCTTTTTATGGGCCTCTTTATATGGAGGCTTACTTCATCAAAGCCACCAAGGGAGGGAGAGAGTCTACTAGCAAGAGGGAAGTTACAATTTTATGTAACATAATCATTGAGGGGACCTTCCAACACCTTTGCCTTCTTCTACTGGTAAGAAATAATCCACATGGTGCCCATACTCAAGAGTAGGACATTTCACAGAGCTTGAATACCAGGATTCAGGGAAAATGAGAGACACCTTAGAGTCTGTCTTTGACACTCTCCACGTGATTCTGCTACTCATTCAGGTTTGAAAACACTGACCTAGAGACTTAGGGAATACACACAAAAACATGACAAGGATGAAACTTCGAGGGGAGATCTCAAAAGGTTGGAAAAGAAATATCTAGGGTTGCCTGGGTGACTCAGGCAGTTAGGTGTCAAACTCTTGATTTTGGCTCAGGTTCTGATCTCATCAGTTCATGGGTTCAAGCCCCACATTGGGCTCTGCATTGACAGTGTGGAGTCCCCTTGGGATTCTCTCTCTCTCCCTCTCTCTCTGCCCCTACCCCACTCTTTCAAAAAGAAAGAAAGAAAGACAAGAAAGAAAGAAAGAAAGAAAGAAAGAAAGAAAGAAAGGAAGAAAGAATTAGAGTAGGTGATTATTTGTAGGGATGTAGGGGATAGCTTGATTATCAAACTTTGAACTTGATGATTGAGGATATAGTGATGGCTTTAATCAAAATAAGAAGTCAAAAAAAAAAGAAAGAAAGAAAGAAATCTGTCTTGAAAGAATGACAGTTGAGTTAGTTTTAGATCTGTTGGAGTTGATGTGCCCATCAGTTGATGTTACGAAAAAGTATTTACAACTGTGAAATATGGCCAGAAAAAAAAAAAGTGAGTAGCATGTGTTTTCAATGATA
Organism: Panthera uncia; assembly: GCF_023721935.1. NCBI lineage: Eukaryota > Metazoa > Chordata > Mammalia > Carnivora > Felidae > Panthera > Panthera uncia. Next base: position 129,702,226 of record NC_064811.1, on the reverse strand, counting down.
TACAGTGGCATTGTTTACCAGGCCCTCCAAAGGTTTAATTTATTACCTAGGAAAATGTTCTTTGTTCAACTCTCTATTTACAACTGATTAAAGTTCCCAGACTTAGTTAGGTTACACGTTAACTTATATATTTTTGACCGGTAGAGTTGCAAATGATTTCTTTCTGGTACAAGAGATAACCCAAAGGTTGTAGCTTATTTTGCTGTAGGACGTTAAGTGCTTTCTTTACCAAATTAGAAATCTTATGTTAATATTTCTTCATCAACTTGTCTATAAATAACTAGACCCTCAAATGCTTTCTGAATCAACCCTATCATCTCACTGTTTCGGCCATTTTTAATAAGTTGAATAAAATATTTGACACGTTTATATTTGTGTGATTCATGTTTCTTATTTTAGTTTGACTTTTTGAAATTTATACTTTAGTGATTGGGGAGGTACCACCAAGATGCCCAAGGACACTCTTTTTTTTTTTAATTTTTTTTTTAACATTTATTTATTTTTGAGAGACAGAGACAGAGCATGAGCAGGGGAGGGGCACAGAGAGAGGGAGACGCAGAATCTGAAGCAGGCTCCAGGCTCTGAGCCATCAGCACAGAGCCAACACGGGGCCTGAATCCACGAGCCATGAGATCATGACCTGCGCCAAAGCCAGGTGCTCAACCGACTGAGCCACCCAGACGCCCCCCAACCAAACTCTCTTAATGGAGCCAATTACACTGTACTGGCCAACCAAGAGATCTCTCTCTCTCTTTCTATCACTTCCTCTCCTTCTGAAATTATTTTAACTTGCAATCAAACTTTACCTTTGCTGACTCTTTGATATCCTAGGTTTTATTATTTCTACTGATTTTTTGTTTGTTTCCGGTTCTTGTCTTTTATAGATTCTGGTTTCAGTTTGCACATAGGAAATGTTATTCCTCAATAATGGCAACAATGAACAGAAAACAATGATCTGGCCATTGGATGATCCCTACTAAGATGATGGGGATCTATTCTCTGTTGCGTGATAAGTGACAGGGAATTCACTTTCTTATTATTTTGTGATCATTTATCTACTTGTATACACAAATCAACTAAGGAATCATTCTGTGCCCACTAGAAAAGAGAACGTCTTTTTGAGGTCTGGAGTAGTGTATTTTTGTGTTTCTGTGTTCACTTTACCCATAGCTGAGGTTATGGGAGTGAAGTTGAAAGTTGTGTACTTACGTGTCAATAATAAGGCAAAGTCTTTATCTTTTGTAAGAATGTAAAATATTTCCTATTTCCATTAGGTAGTAATTAATTAGGTTTTGAAGTTCCTCTAATTAAAGGAGCTTTGTTGTAACTGGTTTTCAGAGAATAATAAGAATAATAAGAATAATAATGTAAATCTCATATTTCCCCATGTTTGTACAAAATAAAGATGCTGAACTATTCATATTTCCATATGTTAGACTTTTAGAAAAAAATTTCCTTTTCACTGAAACCTAAGAAATATTTTTATGTAAGAATCCAAGTTCAGGGGTACCTGGGTAGCTCAGTGGGTTGAACATTGACCCTTGATTTCAGCTCAGGTCATAATCACAGGGTTGTGGGATTGAGACCCTGGGTGGGGCTCCATGCTGAGTGCGGAACCTGCTTAAGATTCTCTCTCTCTCCCCCTGCTCCTCTCCTCTCCCCCTGCTCCTCTCCTATCCCCCACTCACATCTCTCTCTCTCAAAAAAAAAAAAAAAAAAAGAAAAAATAAGAGTAAAGCCAGTATTAAAAAAAAAAAGAATCCAAGTTCATGTAATCAAGGCAAATCCTGAGATAGATCAGATTACTTAAATAAGCGTGATTTAAAAGCACAGTTATATGACTTTTCCCTGATGTGATTACCAGATTTGTGTTTGTTTTGATACTAGTTTATACTAGCTCATCTAAACTGCCTAGATTTCTTATACTGCTTCAGTGATCAAAAACAAAATATTTATAATTACGGATAATGTAAAAATTGTGTCCCTCTAAATTGGATCACAGGGCTGAAAAATTGTTTTGTATCAGCAGTCATAATATTTTCTAATGTGTAAGCTTAAAACATGATATCCAGGATTGTTAGTTAACTTTACAACCTCAGACTAATATTAAACCTAGTTAATAAATAATCTTTGAATTCCTAGATAACTTTTTAAGTAAGAAGGAATATTGATATCTTGGTCATAAAGCATAGTTTTTAGTATACAAAACTTTTGTCCTTAGTTCAGTATATTACAGAGTGGCTATCTTCTTGGGTCTTGTTCATAAATATATACTGTTATTTTTGTCACATTTCAGAGATATAAAAGTGATGTGTGGGGCTCTAGTTGGTGAGTTTTGCTTGTTTGCTGGATGGCCTGTATGTGATAAATGATCATCCATTATGTACTTCCCAGTTAAATAGAAGTTAGTTAATTTGGTTAAATTTTGTAGTTCTTATGGGTAATTTGAGCCTAGGGCAGGAGCATATATGTATATGAAATAGAATAGTGTATGAAATATGAGGTTCTTCTCTTGTTTTCAATGGGAAAGTTTTGTCCTAAAATAAAGTATAAGATTGTCTTAAAGCCTGAAAGAACATACTGAAAGGCAAAACTTGATTTTGTACAGTAAGTTGGAGAAGGTTTGAGAGAAGTGAAATTTATTTACTTTGATTATATTATATTACCTGAGATATAAAAGAATTATGTTCAACTCTTGGCAAAATTCACCCAGATTGATGGGCTTATTCAGGTGTTATTTATTTATTTATTTATTTATTTATTTATTTTGAGGATATTATAACCTTTTTATTCCCAGATATTGTATGAACACATCTAGAACAGTTTTCTTTCTGGTAGGATAAATTTGTTTAAAGTATTTAGTCTGCCCGTAACAATGTATAGTAAAAGTATGTTTGTTTTACCTTCTATGCAATCCACCCAGATGGTAAATAATATTTTGTGTTCCATATTGTATCATGCCTTTGATTAGTTAAAAAAAAAAAACAGAAGATGAGAATATTAATTTGCATTTTTAAAAATAGGATCTAGGGGTGCCCAGGTGGTTCAACTGGTTGCACGTTAGACTTGTGTTGGAACCTTGTGTCAGGTTCCATACTGACAGCACTAGGCCTGCTTGGGATTCTCTCTCTCCCTCTCTCTGCTCCTCCCCCAATCATGTGCTCGCTCTCTCTCTCTCTCTCTCTGTCTCTGTCTCTCAGTTAGACACCTAACTGAGCTACCCAGGCACCCCAGGCTCACCCAGGGTGAGCTACCCAGGCACCTTACCCTATAAGTAAGTAGACTTTAACAATCATCATCATCGTCATCATCATCTGTCCCACATTTTACCAGGGCACAACTGGACAAATTGGTTATGCAGTGAAGGCCATCACAGAGTACAATATTTGAGAGTGAATCTCATCTGTTCGAGTATGTCAGGCTCAACAGTAAGAAGTAAGGATTGTACTTTATATGTGGAGCCAGTACCTACAAAGCCAACTGAGTAGTACAGATCTGGTAACTCTTTTATGGCTTAGGGGGGGTCCCTACTTCACAGTTTAATGAAAGTCACTTCTGAAAGTGTATGTTGTAGGATCTATAAGAGGGAGAAATGTACTCAAATTTATTTATAGGTTGAGAAGGTTTACTGGGCTTTGTTTCTTAGCCTTGACATGAAAGCAAATAGCATGGGCTTTTCAAAGTCCAACATGAAATACCCTAAAACAATTCCAAGTAGAAATTATTTCTCTGGCACCAGTAATCATTCTACATGGCTCTTATCCAGTAAGATTTGGTTCAAAGAATGACCTTTGGATCTGCAGGGTAAGGGAGACTTGAGAAAGTGATGATAGATGAGTTAGGGACTCTGTCATAAGACTTAACTGGGTACGAAATACCAAATACATTTACAAAGCAAATATTTGTATTACCAAATACAAATACATTTGTAGGCAGAGGGTGGAATTTACTAAAGATGTACCTTAACTGCTGTTATTTTATAGATTTTTTTTAAGTTTATAGATTTTTAATAAGTTTATTTATTTATTTATTTATTTTGAGACAGTGGGGGAGGGATAGAAAGAGAGAGAGAGAATCCTAAGCAGGCTCTGTGCTGTCAGTGCAGAGCCTGATGCAGAGCTCCATCTCACAAACCCTGAGATCCTGACCTGAACCGAAATCAAGAGTCAGGTGCTCAACCCACTAAGCCCCCCAGGTTCCCAATAGTTGTTATGTTAATTATGAAGTAGACGTCATGTTGGCTTGTTTAATGTGGGTTTGGGATTCAGTTAGGGGCTTTGGGAGAGGTTTGGGCTTTGCAGAGGTAGTCTATGTTGTTGAGTCCCTGTGTAACTTCTATCCCATCACTGTTGGTGCTTTGCTCATGCACCCAGTAAGGAATCGCTCTACAGAGTAGGTCCTCTTATTCACCTGATTACTGAGTACTTTTAGTCTTGGAGCAAGCATTGACATGGTTCACAAGTGTCCTCACTCTAGGACATCTCTCAGATATCCACGATCCTTTCTTCCTGCAAGCCTGCTTCTTTCTATTCCTCTAATCCTTTCAAATAATCATTGGAAATTTCCTGTAAATGTATGTAAACCCATGCTTCTGGCCATCTCCTCCTCCAGAAAATCTTGGGAAAACCATAGGCTCCATTTGAAATTATGCCCAACTTGAAGTAATTCCTCCTAGACTGTCTCTCAGGGCCACCCCTTACTGGTGAATGCTACAGTTCTTCACTCCTGGATGGAGCCAGTTTATTATGCAAAAGAATTTGGAAATTAAACTCACATTTTTCATCACTGTGTCAGAGAGAACTCTCCCAGAGGTTATAAATATGTACTGAAAGAGAGGCATCCAGGGGCGCTTGGATGGCTCAGTTGGTTGAGCATCCGACTTTGGCTCAGGTCATGATCTCACAGTCTGTGGGTTCGAGCCCCATATCAGGTTCTGTACTGACAGCTCAGAGCCTGGAGCCTGCCTGTCTCCCTTTCTCTCTGCCCCTCCCCTGCTCATGTTCTGTCTCTCTCTGTCTCAAAAATAAATTTAAAAAAAACATTAAAAAACATTTAAAAAAAAAAAAGAAAGAGAGGCATCCATTGGCAAAGTAGGCACAACACATAAAGAATGTGGGCCAATTGCTTCTGCAACTTGTAGATTCATTATTTGTTCAGGCCATGGAATTGCTCTTAATACATTTATTTGGGGATGGAATGCCACTAGGAGTACTCAAGTTTATGGTTTAGCAGATTAGCTAAACCCAAATAGTCATGATGGGAAACGGATTGCATGTTCTCCTGGTGTCCTGTGTCACTCTCTTCAAAGCTCCTATTGAAAACCAACAGCAGTATCTCAAAATAATATTTCTAACCAAGAAGACTTTACTTGAAAGCCCAAGGGGCTGTCATTGTGATTCTCCTGTTGGGGCCTCGGAGAGGCTTTGCATAACACACATACATAAAGCATCATTAGATCTGTTGGATCAAATTGCCAAGTGACATTAGCTTACACTTCTCTGTCATCCAGTCACAAATGCTTCTCTTTCTCTAGGATCTATTCAAATTTAATGGTTTCTAGATTGTTGGTAAATTAGTTGGGTGACTCTGACCAAATGTAGTTTTTTGTTATCCCTAAACTCCAAAGATATCCACCAAGTGACTGATGTACATCACTTTTAGCGGTAGTTAATGCAACTAATCTTACATTCCGATGGGGTATTTCTACATAACTAAGACCACTACTGCCCCCCCCCCCAAACATTACTAAAGTAACAGACCCTGAATTTTCATGGGATTTATTTCTCATTCTTACTAGAACATTTAGGGTATGTTGTTTCTCAGTAGGTCCTGTCGGTATGAAGTCAACACATGTATAATCCTGTAGTATGATGAAATAATCAAAATTTCTATTGATTTACTTATGGCCCAGAGTCAGGGACCTGACGCAGTCTTGAAAGGCCAGAGGGTGATGGGGCGTGGCTGTATCTGCCAGGCAAAAGCAAACCTCTTCTGATGTTTTCTACTCACTGTGATCAAATTATGAAATATGTGATATCGAAAGCTGAATTCCAGGTGCCAGGAACTGTTTTGGCTTACTAAACCAAATAGTAAATGAAATATACCTTGATCACCTTTAAGGAGTTACTGCCTTATTGAATTTCTGTATAGACTAAATAGGGGAGTTAAGTGGGGAAATATAAGAATCACTCCTTCTGAATCTGTGTTTGATGGTGACACTAACATCTGTGATTTCCTAAAACTTCCTTTTCTTCATTTTTGGCAAGGAAAGAGGGTCCCACAAACTATTACTTGGTACTTCACGATATCTCTCATTTCACAGAAGAGACAAGCAATGTGGCTGCCATGAGAGTTGCCAAGTAGATCAACACGAACCATACATTCAGAAATTGGGATGATTGCTACATTCTGGAGTCACAGACTATGACCCAAACTCCTTAAACCAAATCACTCTAATTACCCTTTACTGTGATTAATGAAGCACAGTGGTTTCTGGCTCCTGAGCCCCAGGAATTACTAATTTGCTCTTCACTGAAGAATTATGGGTCTTTGAACTGATTCAGACCCAAGAGTTGAGTTACGTTCCATGGTTTTCCCTCATGACAACTCAAATAAGTTCCGGTTTTCTTTTCCTGTTTCTTTTCTTTTTGTGGTGGGGGTGTGGGCAGCAGAGCAATGTGGCAGAGATTAAAAAGTTATATGATTTAACTTAGGCAATAACTGAGAGGGGCAACAACTCTTTTGGCCCTAGGGATCCCATACTGATTAGCCATTAGTTATTAGGTGGATAAAAACATTCTACTTACTCTTCTAGGACTAATGCCATAATTTCCACAATAATGGAAATCACACCCACCTTAAATGGTTAAATTCTATTGTTTGGCTTCTTCCATTGGGAATCCCATCATCCACCACTGAAACCAAGAAGCCTATTTTAGTGGCAGCCTCTCCATGTCTCTCTGGAGATGATAAACTCTACGAAGAATAGCCTCCACCATGTTTCTCAAGGGAATTTGTGCTGTTCTCACCAGTGTTTTTCTCAGTGTTCTGGTTAGGAGACTGTTCTCCATTCTCTTTTAGAGAAGATACTTAAAGGGACAGATAAATGGTTGGTGCATTATAAATACCAAGATTTATTTCTTCCTAACTCTTTGAATAATATTTCAATCTACAGGTGATGCCATCCTAAAGAATACACTTAAAAATGTTGTGAGGGGTATTTAGAGGCCACAAGGATGGGGATTGAGAAGGTACTACTGCCATTTATTGGGTGAGATCAAGGTATTCTAGGCATCTTCAAGTATCAGGACAAATCCTCACTACAAATATCCTGTGTACCATATAATTTCTGAATGTACCATGAAGTAATTGTGCAAGTGAAAACTTAGATGAGCCTAGGAATTAATTTCATTGTCTTATAAAAAGTGCAAAGTGTTTTTTCACAGTTTTAAAACATTCTGACTTTTCTAGTAATACAGAGACATATAAATTGAGGGGGTACTGTAATTTGTTTAAATGCTTAACTTTACTAAGAGTCTTTCACCATTTTGGTAAATCTCATCACTAGTAGGCTACTTACATTATTTGAATTATCACAAAATAATTTCATGAGTCCAAATTTATAGGTGTTACTATCACAGAGAATCTATTCATCTGTACATGCTTCTATTTGTCTATCTATATCACATAGTTTTAAACGTGTCAATATTCAAGTAAATATTTAATATTAAATTTTTGAATTTTTCATAAAAATGGACAGTTACTAACATTCCTACTCTAATACAGGAACTATGAAAACAAAAAGCTTAACATTTTGCAAAGAAAAAATACGAAAAATCAAATATATAAATTAGAGTTCCCAGGTTTAAAGGAAGATTGTTTTTCCCTAGAATATTAAAAATAATCTAGGCATAAAGGTAAGGATTTCATTGTTTCTTACAAAATAACAGAAAGAATCACAAACTTTATAAACCATACAAATTGCTGAAAAAATCAATCTAGCCAGCTGTATGAGTAATACAACGATGAAAGAAAATCCAAATTAAAATCATTCTGTGTATTCCACTGAGCAGTTATATTGTTTCAAGATGAGGAAAAATGTAGAAAATCATCTGTGTAATGAATTTCATTCAAGCAAATTTTTAGGACAAGTAGATATGAGCACCTTTTCTGTTAAAGAAAACCACTTCCCCAATTGCACACATAGGACTTATAAGCAATTAAAAAAAAATCACAGAGGAAATGTTATTTTTAAAATCACTGATGGCAGCATTTCCTTCCATGTGGAAGTAACAGAGTTTGGAATTACCTTCCTGCTGTAAACAACTAGAAAACTGAACAAGATATAGAAAACAGCTATCCTTACAGATAAGAGAATAGTGCAGGACCATGGTCCCTGGTACAAAATAAACAAATGAGATGACGTCTATAATTCAACCAGCTTTCTTCCCAGAGGACATTTCAAGAGAAGAGTATGAAATTCTAAATATGGCTCATTTATCTCATTGAGTTGAGAAGACAGTGATCAGAGTTTGGAGAGGCCATAAGGTCAAGGATTTACAGGACAGAATATAAAAAAAAAAAAAAAGAACTATAAAACCTGTCCTTTGAATTTTTGATTGAACACTAATCTGTGAATGCATAGGGGAGGTCCTCATGAGACTAGAAAAATAACACTTCCTTGGAAAGAACAATTACTAGAGAAATGTGAGACAGAAACTCTCCAAGAGCTCATACAGGGGCTGAAAATCTTTTGAATTCTCACTATTTAGAGTTGAGAGGGCTCACCTGATATACAGGGCAATCAGTAGAGATTTAAAAAATGGTCATGGCTAAGAAATAGAGCTAAATAAACCCAAGGTTAGAGGATACTAGAAAAACTACCCTGAAAAAAGCTTAAAAGCAAACCTTAAATAGATCAGACTGTCCCACAAGTTAGTCATCTACCTACCAGAACAAATTCCAACACTATTCAAAGGAGTACAATAAAATCAAGTACTCAACCATGTAAAAATTATAATATCTGGCATCCAGTCAGAAATAAATAAATAAGCAAAGAGGTTGGAAAAAGTGGCTCATAACAAAGAGAAAAATCAGATAATAGAAACAGACACCAAAATGGCAACTATAATAAAATTAGCAGATTAAGAACATTAATACAGTTACCCTAAGTGTTTGAATATACTCAGATATGTAAATGGGTACATCTTAATGCTCATAATTAAGAGGGAGATGGAATATATGAAAAAAGAAACTTCTAGATATGAAAAATACAGTATTGGAAATAAAAATCTTACTAGATGAACTTACCATCAAGTTAGAGCCTATTAGGGGTGGGGTGGGGAAAGAACAGTGAGTTTGAAGTTAAAGCAAGCAAAACTAGCCAAAAGGAAGAAAAATACTTATATGTATATGTATTTATGTATGTATATGTAGTATATGCATATACATACACACACACACACACACACACACACACACACACACATATTTGAAGAAATGATGTCTGAAAGTTTTCCAAAGTTAATGAAAACTAAGACCAAGCAGACTTTAGAACACAAAATATAAGCATAGACAAGAGGGACTTCTAAAATAAGTATGTCAAGTGTTCTATTTACCAAGAAGTTATGATAATCCTAAATGCATAATATGCTTCAAACATTCTTCAAAAGATGTGAAACAAAAACTTAAAGAACTAAGATGAGACAGTTGAACTGACAGAAAGAACTAAATGAAAAATACAGTTATAGTTGCCTATTTCAACCTCATTCTCAGTACTTACAGAACAAGTAGAGAGACAACCAATGAATTTATGGAAGACTCAAACAACATCAACCAACTTGTTTTTATTGACATTTATTGACAGCTCAGAGCCTGGAGCCAGCTTCAGATTCTGTGTCTCCATCTCTCTCTCACGCATGTTCTATCTCTCTGCCTCTCAAAAGTAAATAAACATTAAAAAATTAAAAAAAAAATAAAGTATACATGTAACATACATCAAGATAGTCCATACACTGGTCAATAAAGCAAGTCTCAATTAGCTGAAAAGAATTAAAATACTCTCTGAAAAAAATGAAATTATATTTGAAAACAAAAGAAATATATAGCTACTGCCACTTTTTTGCTGTCTCGAAGCTGAAACTTTACCACACTGTCTCTTCTGGTAGAGCTGCTACTCACACAGACCCATCTCCCCCATCACAAAAATAAGTATATGACCTAGACTGACCATCATATAAGCCTCTCTCCATGGGCATGTGTCCCAAGCAAGATCAAACATAATCCTTTTGTGGTGATTATTTGGACATTAAAGGAAAGAGAATTGTGTTCTTTCTGGGATCACTAAGGTAATAGAAGTTTTAAGTGGAATTTCCACAGAGACACCAAGATGCGAGAAATGTGAAAAACCAAAGCTAGAATGTTGTATAAAAGAAATGGCCAAACAATACTTTGATCCCTTCACCAGATAAATTCTGCAAAAGTTTCAAAGTGTTAAAAAAAAGTAGGATGTTGTAAGATTTCCTTGGGGATCCTCATTGCCATCCTGTGAGTCCTTAAATCCACCTAAGAGGGAGAAGGTATGAGATCTTCACCTCTAGGCCTCTAGAGAAGGCTTCCATGGGACCTCTCAGAGAGTTTGGAATATATTCCTGCAATTGGGAGACACAGGACTGTAGTAGCTTCATTTCTAAAATAGCTGTAGCAGCCTGTGCTAACAAGAGAGAGGGAGCTGCATTGGGGTCATCTGGAACTCTTAGAGTATAACGGGGCAGAAGACTCGTAAATGTCTCTTGTGAACCAAAATGGATCACAAAGAAGAATGGAGGCAGTTCAGAGTTATTTAAGGGTCTAGCTCAACATGGTTGCCTAGAAAGGTGCAGAGACCTTAGCAGCAGGGAGTGAGATGTGAATGCTGAACCTTTAGGGGCTGTCAAAGAATTTGCTAGTAACTACCTAAAACTGACACCCGTCTACCAGGTTAAAAGAAACGTCAGTGGGCCCCAGTCGAATAAACTGGAAGTGCCTCAAGGACAAAAGATTAAGTTTAATCAGCTGCCGTATACAAAGCCTGTGAAGACATCCAGCCTCTTAAGAGCTATCCTCACCCCACACCTCTCTTCTATCTCCTTACATTCATCTTGGTGTGTTTGAAACAGTAGGTACCATAATAGGAAAGATGTGAATGAGGGGAAAATCAGATGACCCCAGTTTTCCTCCTTGGTGGAAGGGGAAGAGAGGTGGAACATTTGCAGAAAGATTAAAATGCGAAACTTTATTAAAAAAAAAAAAAGAAAACAAGAAACTAAATTCTTGGTAGACACATTCTTATAACTGAATTGAAGCCATTCTGTGACTACATATGACCACAGAGCTGTCTATCATTTACAGTGAGCAAAAAACTCATAGAAGCTAAGTCTCCAACCAAGGTAGGAGAGAGAACTGGCACTGAGTAAATTTTAAAGAGATGCCGCATGACAAAACTCTGTTGTACTGTGCATATGTCACAAGCTTTGTGGTTACCCTGGCTATAAGGGAGGGTGACCATATGCTTTATGGTCCAAGAAAGACACTTCTGAGAGTGAAAGGGGAGACTATTGATATTGCAATACAATAGGCACAAATTCAGACGGTCCTAAGTGAACCAGGATGTATGATCACTATGGGAACACTGTACTCCTTGAACTACTGGTGGACATTCACCACAGAGAAAGACTGCCTGAGAATGAAGCCAACCCAGCTGAAGGTAGCACTGAGAGATGGAGGGAGAGAGGCATCACCCTTGGTACTTCTCATGTATGTGACCCGTTAAATTCTCTTTTTTTTTTGCTTAAACTGGTTTGAGTTTAAATTACATTACTTGCAACAAATAGAAAACTAATATACATCATTTCTTGGAAATGCAACCCAGCAGTAACTAGTAGTTTACCATCTTGTCACTTTTAGTAGCAACTACACTTTAGACCAGCCCTTTAATAAAAAATTATGCATAAAAAGTGACAAGGCACCATCATCTAGATATTGCAATTAACTGTCTTTACCAACATTAAAACCCACGAGTTGTATATGAAGCAAAATGATCTCTCCATTTCCTCAGCAATACTGAGAAAAACAGACTGAAGACAAGGCTATAAGGGCTGGGTATTTAAAGACACGATTACACAGCAGGGCTGAGGTTGGCTTTAATAGAGATAGAATTATTTTCTTTATTGGGACTTAACTGTTATTCATCTAGAGCAATCTCATTTTCTTTTCAACTTTGAAAAACTTCTAAAATAATGCCATTTTCACTGATTGCATTTCCCTTGTGCATTAACAAATACTTGTGCAGATGTCACAAAAGTTCACATCCCTTCTTTTTCTTTCTTCATATTCCTTGCAATTATTATGTAAAGCCACACTTTGTTTATCTTCAAATGGTACTTGGTTAACCATATTTGCCTTAATGATACGCTAAAATTACTTCTGAAGAAGACTGTCAAGCTAACTATGGGAAATTGGTATAGAATGAGGTATCTCTTCCCTCTCATTAGAAAGATTAAGTAGAAGTAGAAGATTAAGATCCAATTCCATTTTTAAAGATTTTTAAATTTTCTACCTATTAGAGAATAGTTTCAGAATAACTCAGTTCTATTCTGTGCAATTTCATATCTTTGTAATAAAATAGTCATAATGAACAAAAATCGGTCATGGCTAGATTTAGTATCATGGGATGATCTTCATGTTATCATAATTAATCATTTAAATCATGGCAGTGGCTTAATATCAGAAAGTTCTCATTAATATCCTCATGTCTCTTGAACTTCCCAAATTGTACACTCTCAAACAGACTCTTCCAGACTCTTGCTGTTGTTCTCAAAATTCTTTTCCATTGTGATTATGTCTCAGGGTATTTAAGGCTGAAGGAGAACTTTTTTCTTAGAATGGGTTAGTATAGTTTCAATTTCCAAAAATGCATTTTTCTTAATCCACAGTCTTCTTTTTATGCTTTACATGACAAAAGTATTCTTCTTAGGCTGTATATTTAATTAAACATATCTTGATCCAAAGATTTAAAACAGATTTAAATGTAGGGATTTGAAAAACTACATATATTTTTAAGTGTGGCATGTGATATCTCAAATATCCCTGTCTAGATAGATACGAGCTCTGTTGCTCATCAGCTTGGGAAGCTAGGTTTTCTCACGCATAAAAAGGAAATAACAGCCTTTGAAAAATAAGAATAAAATATTTGTGAAGAATAATAAGATAATAAGTTAAAAGTATTTAGCAGAGTACCTGGTAATATATATTTTAGTTAATTTGTATCTGGAGTTAATTAAGGCAAACTTAGTTCTTAGTTTCTTCAAAACCAATGACAGCTAGAAATTCACTATTACCATGATCGTAAACCTGATTTTCTTGAATAAGATCAATGTGAAACTCTTATCAGAAGGCTAGGACAACCCTGTTATCCAAAGGCAAGGGAATTAAAAGCAAAAATGAACTACTGGGACCTTATGAAGATAAAAAGCTTCTGCACAGCAAAGGAAACAACCAACAAAACTAAAAGGCAACCAACGGAATGGGAAAAGATATTTGCAAATGACATATCGGACAAAGGGCTAGTATCCAAAATCTATAAAGAGCTCACCAAACTCCACACCCGAAAAACAAATAACCCAGTGAAGAAATGGGCAGAAAACATGAATAGACACTTCTCTAAAGAAGACATCTGGATGGCCAACAGGCACATGAAAAGATGCTCAACGTCGCTCCTCATCAGGGAAATACAAATCAAAACCACACTCAGATATCACCTCACGCCAGTCAGAGTGGCCAAAATGAACAAATCAGGAGACTATAGATGCTGGAGAGGATGTGGAGAAACGGGAACCCTCTTGCACTGTTGGTGGGAATGCAAATTGGTGCAGCGGCTCTGGAAAACAGTGTGGAGGCTTCTCAAAAAATTAAAAATAGACCTACCCTATGACCCAGCAATAGCACTGCTAGGAATTTACCCAAGGGATACAGGAGTACTGATGCATAGGGGCACTTGTACCCCAATGTTTATAACAGCACTCTCAACAATAGCCAAATTATGGAAAGAGCCTAAATGACCATCAACTGATGAATGGATAAAAAAATTGTGGTTTATATACACAATGGAGTACTACGTGGCAATGAGAAAGAATGAAATATGGCCCTTTGTAGCAACATGGATGGAACTGGAGAGTGTTATGCTAAGTGAAATAAGCCATACAGAGAAAGACAGATACCTTATGGTTTCACTCTTATGTGGATCTTGAGAAACTTAACAGAAACCCATGGGGGAGTGGAAGGAAAAAAAAAAAAGAGGTTAGAGTGGGAGAGAGCCAAAGCATAAGAGACTGTTAAAAACTGAGAACAAACTGAGGGTTGATGGGGGGTGGGAGGGAGCAGAGGGTGGGTGATGGGTGTTGAGGAGGGCACCTTTTGGGGTGAGCACTGGGTGTTGTATGGAAACCAATTTGACAATAAACTTCATATACTGAAAAAAAAAAAAAAGAAGGCTAGGACAACCCTGTTATCTAATGCTCAGAAAGGAAATAAATGAACTACCTAAAGTTGCCCTAAAATTGCAGCTTGTACTGACATTTGAACAAATGATTAACTTGGACCTAATCCCAAAATGATTTGAACAGTATAAATCCATGTTTTGTGAAGCTTTAAAACATTTATTAAAGCACATGAGCACAGGGGTTAGAAAAACATCCATTTACTGGCATGAATTCAGACCCCAGGAAAAACGAAGTCTTCTTTTAAGTAACATAAAGAGGTAAAAACAAATTAATCAAAACTAAGATAACACTGCTTTAAAAAAAATCACATTTTGTTACCCATTTATGTTTGATAGGTTTCTATGAGAATTTGTGTCTGTGGCTTAATCTGAATGAATATGGTTCCCAAAATACATAATACTTATGTCCTCTTAACTATAAAAGTTAAAAAAATAAAAACAAACAATAAAACCAGGAGACATAGCTGAGAGAATTTGATGTGGTACTAAAATTTACTGATATGAATAAGCATATAATGATGATAATAGAGCATAAAATCATGCTTTGCAACCCTGGTTACTTACTGAACACCCCCAGAAATACTTTTTAAAGCTATATAAATGCCTGAGCTCCAAATCCTGGGATTGTGATTTAAATTAGTCTCATATATGGCCAAAGTATTTATAATTTTTGAAAGCTGTGCAGGTGATTCTTTTGTTTTTCTTTTTTTTTTTTTTTTTTTTTTTTTTTTGAGAGAGAGAGAGAGAGAGCACGCGAGAGAGAGCAAATGGGGATGGGGCAGAAAGAGAAGGAGAGAGAGAATCCCAAGCAGGTTCTTCACTGTCAGCACAGAGCCCAACATGGGGCTCGATCTCACCAACTGTGAGATCATGACCTGAGTCAAGATCAAGAGTCAAGTGCTTAAGCCATTGAGCCACCCAGGCACCCCAGCCGTGCAGGTGATTCTTATGGGCACCAGGATTGAGAAGCACTAGATGAAGGCTTTACTGGGTCCAATTGTCAGGGTTTCAATCTTGGCTCTGTTTTGTACTTGCTGTGTAATCCTGAGAAAATTGCTTGACCAATCCAAGATTTACTTTCAAGGATACATAAATTATTACTCACTGCTTGGCAAAATGCTGATTTTTTCCAAGGCTGTTGATTTAGGAAATATTTTCCTAAAGATATTTAATAGACACTCCTTCACTTTGACCTGTCAATGTATATGTTTCCCGGGCTCTGAGTACTGGTGGGCATTCTCACTCAGTGAAAGCTAACATTAGAGACTGTGGTCATCGCTTTCCATTTTTAGTTGTTTGGGCAAAACACCTATAATCTGTCCACTAATGAGCATGGTATCTTGGTAAATTGGGTGTTTTGCAACAAATGTTACTTAGTCTGCTAAGTCCTCACTTTCTGCATTTTTTTTTTATTATTTTAGAGAAAGAGTACATATGCATGTGCGCAAGTGTGTGGAGGAGGGACAAAGGGTGAGGGAGAAAGAGAATCTCAAGCAGGCTCCGTGCTCAGTGCACAGAGCCCAATGGGGAGTGGATCCCATGACCATGAGATCATGAGCTGAGCCAAAATCAAGATTTGGATGCTCAACCAACTGAGCCACCCAGGGGTCGTGAGGTTTTGCCATTTATTTTATATTTCAGAGAACTTAAATGATAACTTGGTAAGAATTCACTGCTCATGATTACAATGACCTATGTGTACCATTGCATCACTTTAAAGCTAACCTACAGCTAATTAGAAACTAAATGCTTAGGATCAGGTCGTTTTCTCTCTCTCTCACCTTCCTTTTAGAAATGTGATTAAAACAAAATAGTTCAAAGTGTACTGAAACAAGGTTAATGAAAATTTTAATTAAGTTCAATATCTGGGTTTAAATATATCTTTGACATGCAGAACTTTATCACTAAAATACACGATCTTGTAACCAATATGAATATGTGAATAAAATACTAGAAATCTGTATTTTTCATCAATATAGTCCAAATAATCCAACAGAAGATCATTTCAGGCTCAGAATTTTTTAACCTTGAGAGGGAATTTACTACTTATTTGAATAGATAATAATAATATGGAGTAAGTACATTAATAATCTTTTAAAATATATTCTTTCTAAAGTAGTTGAAAAGACATTCCCCTTTTGCAATATACTTTATTATGAAATTTTTATTGATTATTAAATAATAAACCTTAACCCAAAAAAGGCAAGCAACCTCAACTTTTAGATCCCACAACTTGAATCAAAACTCCAATGCATATACATGGACAAATTATTTAATCTTTCTAGGGCCACAATTTTCTCATCTGTAAAATAAAGGCATTTATGGTACTTATGTCACAGAGTTATTGAGAGTAAGTAAAATAGCCCATGTAAATATGTATGTACCTGGGGAGGAAAGGTAGCCCCCACCCCCATAATCCCCACCAAGATGTTCATGGCCTTTTATGGTACGCTCCCCTTTAGTGTGGGTGGGAACTGTAACTTGTTTCTCGCCCATGGAGTGTAGCAAAAGTAATGAGAGATGTGATTACATGTATATGATTATATTATATCAGATTATAGCATCCATTTTGAGAGGAGACTTCCTTTCTGGATTTGAGGAAGCAAACAGCCACACAGGGAAGGTGCACATCTCAAAGAACTGAATAGTTTGACCTCTGGCCAAACTATTAGGTATGTACAAATTAGAATTGTTATGGATATCCAATAGGTTGAACTATTTATTATGAAATATTTATGTATCTTTGATAATGCTTCCTGTCATTAGACTTTACATGTTCTCATCAGAAGTGAATATTCAGAGATTATAATTATAGGGAAAATTTAGGATGTCAGTAATTTTTACTCGACACTTAATATTTAAATACATTCTTTCATAAAAAGCAATAACTCTACAATAAATTGTTGGGGGGCGGATAGGATCAGAATGGCATGAAAAAGATATCTCTAATCACTTGAAATTTTGTTTTTTTATTTTTTTATAGTCTTGAGGGTTTATTTATTTATTTATTTATTTTTTACATTTATCGTGCCATAAATTTATAGGAATGGGTTCCAACAGCTCAGCCTCCTTTCCATTGGTTCTCCCAAAGTGTGCTTTTCGGGGTGGGGCAGGCTGGCACTTCAGTTGAACCCAAGTCCCTTTCTCTTTGGCTTCCTTCTTTTTCTGATCATTTTCCTTCACACATTTCAGGAAGATCTCTTGGCTCTTTGAGTGCTCAATATGCTCAATAGCTACCTTCATTCTCTCGGCAAGAATCTTGCCCTTAACTTATTTGTTTACAAGAATGCCAACAAGAATGCCAACAAGAATGCCAACAAGAATGCTGGGTAACATTGTAGACTCTTCCAGTTTTGCTATGGTAACATTTGTGGGGCAGTCCTTTCTGAAAAGTGCCCATTTCCTTGATGTCCACAATATCACTTTTCTTGTAGATTCACATGGGTGTGGCCAAAGGATTAACTCCATGTTTCTAAAAAGCCTAGAGAACATATAGCAGGTACCTCTCCCCTTTCCCTTTGCGTTGGTCATTTTGGTGAATTACTGGAAATAGTGGTTCTAGCCAAAAGGTAATCATTTGAAAAACTTAAATGTATCTTAAAACAGGGTTTACAGACCTTGAAGTACTGTATAGTTTTAGTCTGCACTAAAAACTACACGAAACTTACATGTAAGTAGCGAGAAGTCACCTATTCAAACTGCTTGACTCTGAATCCTAGCAATGTAATTGAAACTGAAACACTTCCCAGGGCCACAGAGATAGCAGCCATTGGACTCCAACTCCTGCAGGACCCTTCCTCCTCCCCTTGTCACCTTCTTCCTGCTACCCCCTGCCTTCCCTCAGAAAAAAAATCCAAATAAGGAAAACATTTTTTCTGCATAGCAGTTGGAGAGGCATTGCTTATCTTCTCATAGTAGGGTTTTGTTTTGTTTTGTTTTGTCCTGGTTCCAGGGGAAAAATGAATGGATATCTCTCCTTGGGAGAATAGACACATTGAGGGTAGCGCACTAGCAGGCTATCTGAAAGAATCAGTGTCTATCTCTGCGCATGAGGCTGAACATTTCCCTTCCCACAACCATCCCCCAACTGACTATCTCCATTCCACCTCAGTTCTCTGCAAAGCTTAGAGACTGATGGCTAAAGTTCTGTTTTGCTCCTGAATCTGCTTGATTCCTGGGGCATGATGGCAGAGTGAGTGGCATGGGTTCACCCTTGTGGATAAAGTGGAATTTTGCAGTGCAAAGGAGCTTCAGACAAGAGCAGAGAGCAATGAAGAAGGAGGAATTGGTGGACAAAGTACATGAACTTAAGGCTGAGTGTAAAGACAGAAGTTTAGAGGGGTGCCGGGTGGCTCAGTCGGTTAAGATGCCAACTTCAGCTCAGGTCATGACCTTGCAGTCCATGAGTTTGAGCCCCATGTTGGGCTATGTGCTGACAGCTCAGAGCCTGGAGCCTGCTTCATATTCTGTGTCTCCTGTGCTCTCTGCCCCTACCCTGCTCGTGCTCTGTCTCTTCGGCTCTCAAAAATAAACATAAGAATTTTTTTTTTTTAAAAAGACAAATAAAGAAAAGTGTTATGGGGGCATACCCTTCTTTGAAAGGACACAAATATTTAAGTGCTTTCCTTCTTGAGATTCAAGGGAAAGTGCAAAATAGGATTTTAATTTCTTTCTCCTTCAGTTGTAACTCTTTTAAATTTACTCTAAACTAGGGTGGCTTGGTCAGTTGAGCATCCAACTTCTGCTCAGGCCATGATCTCAGGGTTTGTGAATTCGAGCCCTGCGTCGGGCTCTGTGCTGACAGCTCAGAGCCTGCAGCCTGCTTTGGATTCTGCGTTTCCCTCTCTCTCTGCTCTTCTCCCACTTGTGCCCTGTTTCTCTCTCAAAACATAAACATTAAAAAAAATTAATTAAAAAAAATTTAAAAATAAATTCACTCTAAACTTTCCAGTAAGACATTTGCCTTTCTCTGCATAGACTGTGTTGGTTTTCAGACTGAAAGGAATAGTGTGGGAAGGAGGATGAGAACCTCACACGTGGATGACTGTTTTCTGGGAATTGGGAGAGACACCCTGCTCCATCAGAATCACTACAATTTGGAAATATTAGATTACTACCCCAAATCACAGAGTTGGTGAGTAAAGAACTGGGACCCAAGCCCTTCCAAGTCCAGTTCATACTTAACCTATCCATGTTTTTCACTTCAACGCGTTGTTATGGCTGAATTGTGTCCTCTCAAAATTCATATGTTGAAATTCTAACCCCCAGTACCTGAGAACGTAACTATGTTTGTAAATAGGTCCTTTAAAGAAGTAACTGAGGTAAAATAATGTCATATGGGGAGGCCTAATCCGATATGACCGGCGTCCTTATAAGAAGTAATTAGGGCACCGACACGCACAGGGGAAGGACCATGTAAAGACACTGGGAGAAAATGACCATCTTTAAGCCAAGAAAAGAGACCTCAGAAGAAACTAACTCTCCCGACACTTTGATCTTGGACTTCTAGTCTCCAGATCTGTGAGGAAAACATTTCTGTTCATTTACCTAGTTTGTGGTATTTTATTGTGCGAGCCCTAGGAGATGAATACACATTTTATTTGGGGTTGCCACTTTTCTGAGACAGAATGAAGAAAACAAAAATATTATGTTTGTAAACTATTTAAAGAATAATATTTACAAAGAAAATTAAATGAAAAAAAAAATGAAACAAAAACACCAAAATTCAATATTTGCAATATTTACCCTAAGGAGAATTTTTCTAGTTGATTTAGAAATGTGTGGAAATCAGCATTGTAAGGGAAATGCTGAACTGGTCTTTGACTATGCCAACTAAAATTGATTTTTCTCCTTTTTCTGTTCTGATTAATTTATTTTCCCTCAGAAAGAAAGTGATTTAGCACAAAGATGCGTTTTAAACACACAGCAACAGCATTATAAGTCTTGATTTAAGCTGGCTCTATAGAATACTCAGCCAGCGCTCCAAGTCCTACTTTTACTGAAGCAAGAGGTGTATCAATAGCAAGGTCACACAGTATAAAATGGGATCTCAGAATATGTGTCCAATTTATTGGTTTTGTGGCTTTCACACAAACTTGGGGTGAAAATCAGTTTTTTAAAAACTGTTAGATTATCAAACACAAAAGGTTTTACTAAGATATATTGTCGTGAAACACCTTTAGATGGACAGACAATGGGCTTTATTCTAGAAATATAACCCAGTCCACTATAATCCTGGTTTTAAAAATATGAGTGTTCCAAAAGGACTGATGTGTTAGGAAACAAGCAGAACATAACTAAATTCGTGTTTACTTATGTGCAATCTGAGTCCAGAAAAAACACTGGACGAACACAGAAAACGAGCTAGCTGAAGAAAAATGAGTAGAAATACCCAAACACAGGCACAGACACACATCTCTAAACATCTACCAGCTAGCACCATTCACTGCATGTTATAAACCACATCCATCCCCATCTGGCATTAGAATGTTCTGGCAATTTCAGATAACCCTCTTCTACCACTTCACAGTAACTCACAAGCTATACGCCTTCCAATGCCCCTGTAAGACAAGCATACTTTGGGTCTTTTTCAGGGTAAAGTGATGAACTTACTATAATATCTATGGATTCCTTAACCATTTAGTATATATAAAACCGTGCTGCCATTTTTCTTATGCTCCTTTTTATGTTTATATGTAACTGACAGTTTTTGAGTGTTCTGCCCCTAGCCTCATTTTCCCCATAAGCTCTGTAGTTTTTGTAGCATGATTTTGCATAGCGCAGTGATTTTTAGGAACATATATGTCATATTATAGCAGAAATAACCGGACCTTGAATAGACACTGATCCTGCTCTCTGTAAGTCTTTCTCCATTGTTTTGTGTGTTGGCTGGCCCAACCCTCTGGGAGTTTATTCTTTGTCCGTTATCCTCCTCAGCCAAATCTAAAGTAGATACTTGTGGTCTATGCCCTCCTCGAAGACCAACCAGGTTTATTAGCCTGTTTCCTGCCCAAGGGGATGATGTTGCATTAAAAAAAACAAAAAACAATCCAGTGTACCAGAGTAAGGGAATATGATAGTTTCAGCTATATTATAGATACACTCCTGAGGACAGGGAGGTATGTTCAATTAGAGAAAGGTGAGAAAAAGGTAGCAGGCAGACATAAATATTAATTACTATAGTCACTAAAGCATGAGTGTGTGTCCGACCCAGCATCAGAGCCAACTCTCACTACTTTTTCCTGAGCCTCTTTAAATCCTTGTGACTCTCCTAGAATGTATAAGGATAAGCGATCTCATACATGTAGTGCCCATTCCCCTAACTTTATGCCATCTCATCTCAGTTGGTTCTGTGTTAGGCTTGTCTACTCATACAATTGGACTCTTTAAACTTTGTTAAAGACGCCAATGGAATTCAAGAAACCGCCTTTTCTTCTAAACCATCCTGCTCCTGTAACTGGAGGTCAGGGTATTTTTCTTCACAAATTCCATCTTCAATAACTTGACTTTATTTGCCTCTATACTTTCCTATTCTCATAATTTAATATCTCAGCCAATAATTACACTTCTCTTATTTTTTTTAAAATTTTTAAATGTTTATTCATTTTTGAGAGACAGAGAGGCAGAGCACAAGCAGGACTGGGGCAGAGAGAGAGGGAGACACAGAATCTGAAGCAGGTTCCAGACTCTGAGCTGGCAGCACAGAGCCCGACTCAGGGCTTGAATTAGCAAACTGTGAGATCATGACCTGAGCCAAAGTCAGATGTTTAACCGACTGAGCCACCCAGGCGCCCCTATGTTTCTCTTATTAAACCACCAACACCTCAAATTGCAAATTTCTCATCAAGGGAAGATGTTTTGTATTATAGAAAATGAGAATGCCACATTGCCTCATAGAACCTGCTTTAATAGAGGGAAGATCATGAAGTCCTACAACTTATGATCAGATGATCATCTGCATGGAGAGCTCCTCAGAGACCAGATAAGTAATGTCTTTGGGTCAGAGTATCATATTGGGAAGTTCTGACATGGTGAGGAAACTGACAGGTTCAGAGAAAATAAGTGACTTTCTTAAGATGACCCAAATAGTATGAAAGTCTTCAAATCTTGTTTGGGTGCTCTTTCTAATATATTGTAGCATGCTGTCTCATTGAATGGAAACTTTAGACCTTGTTTCATATAGGAAGACTCAGAAGAAGCAACCTTACAGCTTTTGGATCCCTAAAAGAGCATCACGACATAGATGTTAGGCTTGAATTGTGCCTTACCAAAAAGATGTGTTGAGGGGCGACTGGATGACTCAGTTGGTTGAGCATCTGACTCTTGATTTTGGCTCAGGTCATGGTCTCATGGTTTGTGAATTCAAACCCTGCATTGGGCTCTGTGCTGGCAGTACAGAGCCTGCTTAGGATTCTCTGTCTCCCCTCTTTCTCTTCCCCTTGCCCATTCTTTCTCTCTCTCTTTTTTTCTCTCTGCCTCAAAAATAAGTAAATAAACATTTAAAAAAAGGTATGTTGCAGTCTTCACTCCAGGCACTTATGAATATGACTTTTTTTGGAAATAGAGTCTTTGTAGATGCAATTAAGATGAAATCATTAATGGGGGGCCCTAATCTCATATGACTGGTATTTTTATTAAGAAGGTGTTTATACAGGGAAAAGACAGTCATGTGATAACGCAGGCAGTGATTGGAATGATGTATCTACACCAGAAGTTAGGAAAACACCATGAAGGATTCTCCCGTAGGTTTTAGAGACAGCATGAACCCATCAACACCGTGATTTCAAACTTCTAGCTTCCAGAAATGTGAGACAATAAATTTCTGTTGCTTTAAGCCTCCCTTCCAAGCATCCCCATGGTACTTTGTTATGGCAGCCCTAGGAACCTAATACAACAGCCATTTTCATATTAAAGCAGGCATTGAAACCTGGCACAAGAGGGTTGTAGCAGACATTGTTAGTTACCTAGCCACAGTCCATATGGTTCCCATCACTTTTCTTCCTTGCTGAGAGAACACTGAATCAGATCAGACACTGAATATCCGTTGTGTACCTGGCCACTCCCAGTGATTCCATTTCCTTTACAAGTAATTTTTTTTTCTTGCCACGAGCACATTTGCAGTACTATCCGATGACTTGTCTGCTGTTGCATTAATCTGCTGTGGGGCTTCTGGGAAGGTTTACTTTGTCTTAGTAAGCAACATAAGACAGATATTACTCTTCTTTGCCTTTGGACATTATAATGTGAGAACAATATCTAATATCTGTGCAGCTTCATCCAGTTTATATGGTTGTTCATGTTGTTCAGCTATGAAGGGAAAACTAAAAAGAATCACAGAGAGAATTCAACCTGGTTTCTGGACACCCTTAACCACTGAATCCACCACACCTGTAACTGCCTTATTCTGGGCTTCCTGCTGTGCCACATAGTATCTCTGTTGTTTATTTTTTTATTTAAAAAAATTTTTTTAATGTTTATTTATTTTTGAGACAGAGAGAGACAGAGCATGAATGGGGGAGGATCAGAGAGAGAGGGATACACAGAATCTGAAGTAGGCTCCACACAGAGCTCGATGCAGGGCTCAAACTCACAGACCATGGGATCATGACCTGAGCCGAAGTCAGAAGCTCAACCGACTGAGCCACCCAGGCGCCCCAGTATCTCTGTTGTTTAGTTGGATCTTCTGTTACTTGTTCCTGAAAGCATGCTAGTGGATACATATGTAAAGGCAACAGAAAGTGCTAGATTTTCCATGTTCTCATTCTACTGTTCACAGGCAGGCAGTGCCTAGGGGCCATCTTTCACTGGTGCTCTGCAATTCCAGAGAGTGGCTGTGTTTTCTGCTAGAGGATGCCAGTTGGCTTATAGAAATCAAAATTTCCCCATTTCAGATTATTTATTTTATGCAAAGTACACTGGCAAGATTTTTATATTATTTGGTAGAAGGAGCAGCACAGGAAATAATATATTTGGCTTATAACAAATGAGAACATGAAAATACTTAGGTTTTTCAACAGTTTCTATTCTAGAAACTCCCTTTGTAACCTATAATGTTTTCTGACAATCATTCTCTCTCTATTCTTCAAATCCTTTTCTGATTGCCCACATGATTCTAAACCTAAATACTATAAAAATATCAGTTTGGGGAAAGATCAAAACTTCATTTGACCCCACCATTCGATACATGATTCTCTCTGCAATATCATTACTGAAACCATTTGGTCTTTTTATTTCCCTACCAGTGACAGGAAACTCACTTCAATTTGGGGAAGCCTCCCTATCTTCAGAGAGTTTTGATATATAAAAAGTTCTCTTTTCAAAGTGAAAATACCTCTTCTTGGATATTTTCTAAGTGGTCTTAATTCTACCCACTGGTACCAGAGAAAAGTTTAATTCCTCTTGCATGTGATAGCCCTTATTGTTTGAAGACAGCCACCTAATGAGTCAGTATCTTTTCCCCATTGGACCAATTCTTATCTACAGATAAAAACAAGTATCCATTCGGGGGCGCCTGGGTGGCGCAGTCGGTTAAGCGTCCGACTTCAGCCAGGTCACGATCTCGCGGTCCGTGAGTTCGAGCCCCGCGTCAGGCTCTGGGCTGACGGCTCGGAGCCTGGAGCCTGTTTCCGATTCTGTGTCTCCCTCTCTCTCTGCCCCTCCCCCGTTCATGCTCTGTCTCTCTCTGTCCCAAAAATAAATAAAAAAAGTTGAAAAAAAAAAAAAAAAAACAAGTATCCATTCTTCCAATTGCTTTATGTAAAACCTGCAAATTACTAAGACAACAGGTGTTAATGGAACTGCCCTGAGCTAATCAGAAATATAGTATATGGTCATATTATTCATAGAATACAGGACCCAGTTAAAATTTTTCCATTTATTATATTTCTCTGAACTCAAACCAATTTAAAGTAAATTACATTACAAAGAATGACCACCACACACACACACACACACACACACACACACACAGACACACACACACTTCACTACTATCCTTCCAATGCAGTTGACTAGGGCCATCCTTTTCTTTAGTCACTACAATTTTATTAATGCATTATAATGTTCATTGGAGCTCTTAACTATACTCTCTGCAGCTAAGCTCTCAGGCTCTACTCGAATATTTATATTATGCTCACATTATCCCCATAACATATCATCTTGATGGCTTTGACCCATAGTTCCAACTATTTATTACTTATTGGATCGTGTGCCAAACACCCACACATTTACAATCTCACATGGTTTTGTTATTTTCCTAACTTTCATATACATCATATACCTAACTTTCATATACATACACTGTATACATATACAGTGGAGCCAATGTGAGCCTCTTTATTGGTTTTATCACCCAACTTAAGTTGACCCTCTCCTCCAAGTGGAAAAATTGAATCTTTGTAATTGACATTGACATTATCTAGTTGACATTACCCAGTTGACATTATCTAGAATTGCCTTTAAATTCCAGGAAGGTTCGAATGATGCCAGTGAGATATGAGGCAGATGGTGGGGGATTGGCAGGAAAGAATGTATCTCAGGTTGTCATCTGACCATGTTGGAATCTGTTGAGCCCTTCTCATGCTCATGACAACTTAGGTCTTGTTACATGCAGGTCCTGCCATATTATACTTTGTTCCCTTCTAAAAGTTCCCTTCAGATCCACTTCTTTTTCTGTGACACACTGGACCCTGCACACAGTTCAAACTGTCGCTCTGTTGCAAATACGGAGCTTGTGGAGTCTGGGGTAAGATTCCATGGAATTTCTATCTGTCTAGACACAAGAGGCAGTTATAGCTACTCTATTGATATCCACTGTATCCAGGAGACGGCACACAGTTCCCCACTGCCATATCTCCCTCCACTCATCCTGGTGGGGCATGAAGTCAGGGCCCAGGCACCATTTATGAGGAAGCTACCATCATCAAAACTCACATCGCTATTTCTCACCCAATTCTCCTTCTCCAACCAGAACCTTTATCTTAGATGCCAGAATTCATGTTTTCTGTGTACTTACACAAATGCATTATCTTATTAGAATACTGTAAGACCTAAACTTTAAACTCAGGAGCCAATAAAGAATACTTTTTCCCTGTTCTACATTCCTTCCCTATAGCAACGAATACAGGATTACTCACTCAGCTGACTGGGTAGGAGAAAAACTGGAGGTATCAGATGAAAATACTCAGGCTAATATTTCCAAATATTATAATAATGCCTATTATTTATGACTAATAAATAATGCTACAGAGAACAGAATTGAGAATAGAGATCTCTGGTGTATAACCAGAAACCATCCTTGAAGTCAAAACGATTCCTGAATTTTTACCTATATAGACATTTTTGATATTCAAGAAGTTATTTTTCAAAGATAAAATCTCTCTCTTTGTATATTTGATCAAATAGCTCTAATTTTACCCATGGAGGGGAGCCTGGGTGGCTCAGTTGGTTAAGTATTGGACTTCTGCTCAGGTCCTGATCTCACAGCTTGTGGGTGAGCCCCATGTCAGGCTCTGTGCTGACCGCTCAGCCTGGAGCCTGCTTTGGATTCTGTGTCTCCCTCTCTCTCTGACCCTCCCCTGCTCATTTTCTGTCTCTGTCTCTCAAAAATAAGCAAACATTAAAAAAATTTTAATTCTACCCAGGGAGCTACCAAAATATATTCTTTCATGTAATAGCTTTTATTATGTGTACATCATTTTGCCCTAATATAAGTTCACCAACTTTTAATACTCCTCTTATATTTTCTATGATCTCCAATAATAATAATATAAAGTATTCATAGTAATTTTAAATATTTAAATTTATAATTTACAAAAAATATTTCCATAATAATATATGTTCCACTAATTTCTCCTTCTATATTCCTCAGCTGGAAGGCAGTCTTAGTTTGGAGTATCTAGATGCTCTTGGATAGCCTATTCCCCAACGCTTGGCTGAACTTAGTTCTTAACCAAGGTTATACTTTATAAACGTCTAACCCTCAGGGCACCTACATCAGAATAATCTAGACTGATCAGTAAAAATGTAGATTTCTGGGTACCATCTAAAACCTAGTAAATCAATATATGGAACGGGCAATGGATTCCGGATATTTGCATTTGTAGGCTGCATCTTAAGTGATTTTCATATGTACTGTATTTCCATGGAAATGTTCATTCTATCTTTTTTTTCTACTGAAAATAATTCCCTTCTGCAGAAAAGGCAAAAGTAATATTCCATTTAAGAAATATTTCAATGTGAAAAGCAGAGGAAACCATAAACATGGTTGTTCAGTCTCTACATTTCAACAATTAGGTTGGTTTGTCCAAGTGAAAAGAAAGGAACAGAAAAAAGAAAAAAACAAGGATTAGAACACATGTGTGTTAACTATAATTCTAGTATTCTGTTTAATCTTTGTTGTCAATACCCACTGGTCCCAAATAGTGTGATTTTTCTTTCCTTTCACTGGAGATCAGAAATCTTTGTGTAGCTTTCCAACTTCTTATAAGAATCACCTTACTAGTGTTTGAGCATCCCTCTAACAATTCACTAATGTTTATTCTTGGTTATACTACTATAGTTTCTTCTTATAAAATGTTTCTTTGGGGGCAGCCTTCATTCATCCAAAACACATATATTGAGAATCTTTCCTGGACCAAACACAGTTCTGGGTGAAGGGGATATAGCTGTAAATAAAACATACAAAAATTCCTACATTATGAATGAATATAATGGCTTTATATGTCTGGTCTCCTTTAATTAGTCATGCAAACTACTACTATTTAACTACATTTATACTAAGTATTTTAGCATTTTTTACTTTTGATATACTTAGTTTTCTCCAAGCTTTATGAAATTTGCCTGCCCAAAATTTGGGGAGTTTATTTATGTTTTCTACCTAGTGTCCTTCTATCCCTTTCAGTAGTTCCATATCTAAAAAATTCCAAAGAAATGGCCATTTATTTGTTGAAATTTCAAGAGTGAAGAATAACCATAATTGGATGTTATTCCATTTTCTGAGAGCAGAATGCTAAGAATTTAGTCATCATTCTAAGAATTTAGAATCAAAGACTAATAAGTTGAAAAGAAAAGATGGAAAAATATTTACCATGGAAACATTAGCCATAAGAGAAATGGAGTGACTACATTAATATAAAGCAAAACTTTAAAACAAGAAATATGAAAAGATGAAAGAGACCTATTTCATAATAAAAATGGCAATAGGGCAGTATGTCAGGAAGGTATAGCCATTATATATATATAATATATATATTATAATATATATATATTATATATATATATAATATATATATATAATATATATATAATATATATATATATAATATATATATATAATATATATATATATATTAAAACAGAGTCCTAAAATGCATGAGGCAAAAAAATGACAAATTAAAAAGAGGAATATATAATTCAAGTTTACACCTGGAAATTTAATACTCTCTTTTCAGGAAATGGCATAACAACTAGACAGAAAGTCAGTAAGGATACACAATCCTTGAACAGCATTATCAACCAGCTTGATCAAACTGACATATATGGGACATATATGGAACATTCTACCCCACAGAAAACAGAATACATTTGTTTTGTGCACATAGAACATTCTCCATTATAGACAATATGTGAGGGCATAAAACAAGCTTAAATACATTTGAAAAGACTGAAATCATGCAATGTAAGTTCTCTGACTACAACTGAATCAAATTAGAAATTGGCAACAGAAAGAAAATTGGAAATACATCAAGTATTAGTAATTAAACAGTACTCTTCTAAATACTTTATAGGCTAAATAAGAAGTCAAAAAGAAAGGGAAAATATAATCAACTGACTGAAAATAAAATAGGACATAAAAATTTATTGGATGGAACTAGAGCAGTGATTAGAAAGAAAATTATGGCTTTGAATGTTTATATAGGAAGGGAAGAAAGATCTAAAACCCATAATCCTGATTCATTCTAAGAACCTAGGAAAAAAAGAGTAAATCTAACCCAAAGTGGCAGAAAGGAAATAAATATCAGACCAGAAATCAATGAAACAGAAAATTTAAAAACTAGGAAAAAAATAAAAACAAAGCTAGGTTTTAAAAATCTAGGGCATATGGTTGGCTCAGTAGGTTGTCTGACTCTTGATTTCGGCTCAGGTCATGATCTCATGGTTGTGAGATTGAGCCCTGCATTGGGCTCTGTGCTGAGCATGGAACACCTCAA
Source organism: Panthera uncia (assembly GCF_023721935.1). Lineage (NCBI taxonomy): Eukaryota > Metazoa > Chordata > Mammalia > Carnivora > Felidae > Panthera > Panthera uncia. Next base: position 129,672,481 of record NC_064811.1, on the reverse strand, counting down.
GATTCTCTCTCTCCCTCTTTCTCTGCCCCTCCCCCACTCCCATGTGCACACACTCTCTCTTTCTCAAAATAAATAAACATCAAAAAAATTTACATCTAAAAAATCGATAAACTTTTACGTAAATTGACCAAAAGAGAAATTAAAGGAGCTACAAATTACCAAAAGCAGAAATGAAATAGGAAGCACCACTACAGATTCTAAAGCAACTAAAGGATTATAATAGAGTATTACAAACAAATTTATGACAACATATTAGACCATTTAGGTAAAATGGATAACTACAAAGACACAAAAAAGATCTTTCAAGTAGAAATAGAAGTTTTGAATAAACATATATGAAATGAGCAAACTGAATTAAGTAATTTAAAATATTTTCACAAAGAAAAACCCAGGTCCAGACGGATTCACTGGTGAATTTTATCAAACATTTAAGGAAAAAAAATGTTAACCATACACATTTTTTTTTCAGAATATAAAAGAAGAACTATTTTTCAAGTAATATTATTAGGCCATCCACCCTGACACCAAATCCAAAGAAAGATATCACAAGTAAAAAAAATTACAAATGTGCATCATTAATTTAATGCAAAACACCTTAACAAAATTATTAGCAAAGAGTGTTTGCTGCAACATATATAAAGAAGTCCAAGAGGGATTTATTCCAGAAAAGCAAAATTAGCTTAAAATCCAAAATCAGTTAATATACCATATTATAGAATGAAAAATAAAACAAAACTATTGTTTTTATATATAAATCCAAAAAAAGTATTTGAAAATATCCAACATAATTTCAAGATAAAAATTCTGAGCAAACTATGAATAGAAAAAAATTTCCACAACTTGATAAGGCATCTATGAAAAATTTGCACCTAAGATCATACATAATAGTGAAAGAATTAATGCTTTTCCCCTAAAGTCAGAAATAAATCAATATGTCCAGTTTCACCACTTATAGTTAAATGGGTATTTTACATGGTATAACAGGCCAATAAAATGAAATAAAAAAAATCATTAGAATTTAAAAAGGAAAAGTAAAATTGTCTTCATTCACTGACAGTGCGATCTTATATGTAAACACAGAAATAATAATAGAATTAATAAGCAAGATTAGCAAGGTCACAGAATATAAAACCAATGCACAAAAATCCCTTGTATTTCTTTATTTAAGCAATTAATAGTATGAAAACAATATTAAGAAAATGATGACTTTTGCAATAGCATCAAAAAGAATAATATAGGAGTACATTTAATAAAATAAATTCAGGGTCTGTACTCTGAAAATTACAAAAAAAAATGAGAAAATTAAAGAAGATATAAATATAAGAGAGACACCCATGTTCATGGATTAGAAAATTCAAAATATTAATATAGCAATTCACCCTAAATTTCGTCTGTATTTCAATACAATCCCTGTTGAAATCCCAGAATAATATTTTTTTGGAAAAATTTACAATCTGTCCTAACACATACATGGTAATGAAAATAACTCAGAATAACTCAAACAATCTTGAAAAAGAAAAACAAAATTGGAGGGCTAAAACTTTGGTACTGGAATAAACATAGACATATAGATCAAAGGAACAGTATTGAGAGTCCAAGAATTAACCCTTATAATATTTATGATCCACTGATTTTCAACAATTTGCCGCTATAAACCAATAAGGAAAGGATAGTCTTTGCAACAAAGGGTGCAATCAAGAAACAAATATCAACTTAGATTCTGTGTTGGATAAACCTTAGGATGACCCCCAATATTTCCACTGTATTGTGTCCATGCTTTTGTGTAATCTTCTCCCCTCTAGTGCTGCTGGAACCTATGATTTGTGACTAATAAGAAGTGTCAAAAGTGATGGGATGTCACTCCTTAATTCGGTAATGTTATATGTAGCAGAAGTTATGGGAAATGATGCCCGTAATTACATTGTATTGTGTAAGACTCTCCTAGCCAGGCTTGAGTGAGAATCTCCTTGCTAACTTGATGAAGTATTCAGCCATAATGAGGAGGCTTACATGGCAAGGAACTGTGAGTGGTCTCTAGGACCTGGGGTCAGCTTCCAGCAGACATCCAAAAGAAAGCCAGTGCCTTTGGTCACATAGCCATAGGAAATGAATTCTGCCAACAACTTGAATGAGGTTGGAAATGCATCTTTCCCCAATTAAGCCTCCAGATAAGAATGTGGCCCAGTTGGCATCTTGATTGTGGCCTTGTGAGATTCTGGGCAGAGAATGCAGCTACCTTGTGCCCAAACTGGCCCCAACGAAACTATGAGACAGTAAGTGTGTGTTGTTTTAAGCTCCTAAATTTGTGTTAACCTGTTAGGCAGCAATAGAAAATTAGTAGAGACCCATACTTCATATAATATACAAAAACTAATTCAAAATGGATCAAAGTCCTAAATGCAGGTTTTAAAAGTATAAAACTAGAACATCTTTGTGTCCTTTGGTTAGGCAAAGATTACTTACATTTGATATCAAAAGCATGATCCATAAAAGAAAAAGACATAAATTGGGTTCTATCAAAATTTAAACATTTTCTTCCTTAAAATAATTATCAAGAAAGTGAAAATATAAGCTAGAATCATAGGATATATTTACATAATTTTTCTGATGATGACATATTCAGAAATATAAAGTACTCTTATGACTAAGAAGAAAAATAACCATTTTTAAATGGGCAAAATATTTAAATAGGCATTTTACCAAAAAATATGAAGCATATGAAAAGAAATTCGGCATCATTGGGGCGCCTGGGTGGCTCGGTCGGTTAAGTGTCCGACTTCAGCTCAGGTCATGATCTCACAGACCGTGAGTTCGAGCCCCGCATCGGGCTCTGGGCTGATGGCTCAGACCCTGGAGCCTGCTTCCGATTCTGTGTCTCCCTCTCTGTCTGCCCCTCCCCCGTTCATGCTCTGTCTCTCTCTGTCTCAAAAATAAACGTAAAAAAAAAAAATTTTTTTTAAAGAAATTCGGCATCATTATCCATAGTAAAAGTCAAGATACAATGATACACCACATTATACATTCATATATACATAACATAATGGGCATAAAAATGACAAGATGAAATTGTCATAAGGATATGGAAAATCTGGAATCCTTATAAATTAGTGGTATGCCTGCTGTAAAATACTACAGCTACTTTAGAAAACAGTATGGCACTTGTTAGTGTTGTTGTTGTTGTTGTTTTAACATTTGTTTATTTTTGAGAGAGAGAGACACACACAGAGCATGGGGCAGAAAGAGAGGCTCCAAGCTCTGAGCTGTCGGCACAGAGCCCAACACGGGGCTCAAACCCATGAACCATGAGATCATGACCTGAGCTGAAGTCTGACGCTTAACCAACTGAGCCACCCAGGTGCTCCATTGTTTTTTTTAATGTAAACATGCATGGCCATATGAGGTATGCAGATTTCAAAATGAGTCCCCCAAGATTTTCTTCCCCAAATCCCCAGGACCATGAATATAAGGAAATATCACACTTGTTTATGTTAAGTTATGTCTTAGTCAGTTTGGGCTGCTATAAGAAAAAAATACCATAAACCGAAATATCTTGAATAACAGAAATTTATTTGTATTGGTTCTAGAGGCTGGAGAATCCAAATTTAAGCAAGGTACCAGCAGAGTCAGTGCCTGCTGAGATCACTCTTCCTGGTTTGCAGATGAACATTATATCCTCACATGGCAGAGAGAGCACAGAAAGTAAGCTCTCTTGTGTCTCTCATAAGAGCACTAATCCCATCCAGTGGTGCTACCCCCCTGAACCAATTAACTCTTAAAGAATTAACTCTCAACCTCACTTTGGGCTTTAGGGTTTCAACAGATGAATTTTGGGGGTACCCATTAAGTGTACAGCAGGCTATATGTCAAAAGAGATTTTGCAGATATAGTTAAGGTTACTAACCAATTGACTTTGAAGTTTAAAGGGAGGTTGTACAGGTCCACTCAATCTAATCACATTAGCGCTTTAAAAACAGAGCATTTTTTCCAACTGATGGAATAAGGGAATTTCACAGAGATCTGAAACAAAAGAAGAGTTTGATATGCCATTTCTGGGTGGAAGATGGAAGGGGCCACCTGATAAAGAATGTTGATTATCTCTAGAACTTGACAGCAGTTTCTGGCTCACAGCCAACAAGGAACAGAGACCTCGGTGCTACAACAGAAAGGAACTAAATTTTGCCAACAATCTGAATGAGTTTGGATGGAATTCTCCAATCTTCAAGTAGGAGCCCAGCCGACCTTCAACGTGACTCTAATCTTATGAGACCCTAAGCAGAGAACCCAAGTAAGCCAGTCTAGACTTTTGACCTACCGAACTGTGAGGAAATAAATGACTGCTGTTTCTGGTGATTTTTTATGCAGCAATATAAAAAAAAGTATGCCACGCAACCGGGTAATTCTACTCCTGGTGATCTAGGAGTAGATAAAAACCTATTTCCACACAGACTTGTATGTGAATGTTTACGGCAGCATTATTTTTAATTGCCAAAATTTGGAAATAATCCAAATGCCCATCAACTGGTGAATAGATAAAATGTAGTGTATACATACAAAAGAATACTACTCAGCAATAAAAAGAAACAACTACTGATATACAAAGTAATATGAATGAAACTCCATATTATGGTACAAAGCCTCCAAGCATTATGCTAAGTGAAAGAAGACAAACACAAAATACTACAAATTGCATGAATCCATTTACATGCAGTTTTGAGAAAGACCAAATTATAAAGACGGGAAGCTGATCAGTGGTTTTCTGAATTTGAGGAAAAAGAAAGGATCGATCACATACAGGTATGAAGGAAATTTGGGGGATTATAAAAGTGTTCTAAAATTGAATTATTGAGATTGTTGCAACACAATTTACTGAAAATCATTGAACTATGCACTTACAAATGGGTTGTTGTATACTATATAAATATAACTTGAATAAAGTTGTAAAACAGTGAAAAATAATGTAAAGCTACATAAGAAAAAGAAATGTTCCCACACATTCTCCAGAATAATACTGCTGAATACTGCTCAGAATATGGAACAAATGGAACTTGTATACATAGCTGGTGGGGATATAAATTAGTATATTCACCCACCATTCATGACTCACAGCCCATCTAATCCTGATGACTTCCCAAATGCCCCACCTCCCGATACTATCACGTTGAGGGGTAGGGTTTCAACATACTAATTTGGTGGGGACACAAACATTCAGTCTATGGTGTGTACCAAAGCTGAATACAAATATACACTATGACTCAGTAATAATATTCCTACATATACACCCAACAGTAATAAGTATTTGCATCAAAAATATAGAAAAATATTCATAACAGTTCTGTTTATAACTAAAAACTGGAAAAACCCATCTATAGTAAATTGGAGAAATATAAATAAGTATTCTGGAGAATATTATATATCTATATACACATATATATACGTATATATACGTATATACACACATATATATACATATATATACACATATACGTGTATATACGTACATATACGTGTGTGTGTGTGTGTGTGTGTGTGTGTGTGTATATATATATATGGAATACTACCCAGCAATGAAAAAAATAGGTATCATTCAACAACTTAAATGAATCTAACAGACGTAATGTTGAACAAAAGAAACTATGTACAAGACAGTATATACTGCGTGATTCACTTAACATGAAGTTTTCAAACAGACAAATCTAATCTGTGGGTATAGTAGTCAGAATAATGGGTACCTTTCCAAGAGGAGATAGTCTGAGAAGAGGCAGGAGGGAGGCTTCTGCCTTCAGCAATGCTTGATGTTTTCTGTATTTTACCTGGGAGATGATTACACAGGTGTATACATTTCATACACCAGTGTAATCATTGAAAGTTCATTCACCATCATATTAAAAATTTGGCACTTTATTGTATGCAAGTTGTATGTCAATAATTGACAAAAATTGTATCTCTTTTAGATCCTAGTAAAGAACAGGTCAAAATACATTTTTTCCAGGGTGAATAAATGAAATGAGTTATAAGGCTGAACTCCAGTGTGATAGAATGAAGTAAGCATGGACCTTGGAATGACACATGTTAAGTCTACACTTTTGCTCTAATACATGTGGTGTGACCTTGTATAAATCACCTTTCTGGGCTCAAGTTCCTCATCTCCAATTTATATCTGCCCAATAGGGCTGATAGGACTGTGAAATGAGACAGCAATCATAAGGCTTAGCAAAGAGCCTGACACAGCAAATTTCTCAATCAGTGGTCTCTAGTAGTATCATTAATCCTGTTGCTTCCAAAGAACAGATTGTGCTCAAATAAATTAGAATGCATTTATTTAAGTTTTTATATTTTAAGGTGCCTTTTCTGAAAAAGTTACATACACACACAGTTTTAGAATGGCAAAAAGATTATAGGGTATACAGTGAAAAATAAGCCATTCTCTTTTCCTTTGCCGTTGCCTGAAAATTCTCCTTAGGGGCACCCACAGTATAAACTTTCAGAAATATTAAATGAATATAACAGAATATATGTAAATCCTTCTATTTAGCACAAATTATACCCACTGCTCTACACCTTTTTTTTTTTTCACTTACTTTTATATCTCGAAGATCACTGCATATCAGTGCTTTGGGGTTTTGACAGGATCTAATAAAGAGCATGACTCTTCCTCACGAGACTTCTGAACCAATTGAGATGTGACAAGAGTCACCAGATGGAGAACACAAGAACCAGGTTTAACGCTGATGAAAACCACAAGGACTTAGCTTAATGTGAGACCCAAAAGGGCTTGCTAATAACTTCTTCCCCAATAGAGGCCTTGGAACAGCTGACCTGAGAGAATTTCGCCTTGGAAGAGCATACACAGCCCACAAAGTGCCCTCCCTCTGAGTGGAGGTAAAAGGACTAAACCAGTTGCTTTTAGGGGGTTTGGGTGAGTCCATTTTATTTCCTTCTGTTGACAACGCTATCGTGAATATCCTTGATCATCAATACATTCTTAGATACGGAAACAAAGAGTATTTGCTTGTTAAATTTTGGTAGGTATTACCAAATTACTCAGTTTGAGCAAAGCATTAAAATGTCACGTAATGTGATTTCGTCTTCATTAAGTCACCAAAATGTGGTGCTAGTGTCCTGCGGGTCACAAGGCGGGATTGGAAACTATGCGTCTCTACTCTCAATTCAGTACTTCATATCCCTAATGGAAACATGCTTCCAGAACAGGAAAGTGGCAGTACTCCTTGGCACTCCCAGCCAGAGGGACATCATAAGGCTTCTGAGACATCACTTCCCAGACCTATAGACTTTCAGGCACCTCATCTACCCAGCACCCAACAATCTTTTGCATAAAAGCAGCATTTTGCTTATAGACCCAAACAGCAGGATTCTAAATCTGGCAAATGTAACCAAAAGGGGAATGAAGGTCTTAAGAACAGCAGTGGCTCACGAGTAAAAACACACTAATTATTCCTCTGCAGCAACAATTGTAGAAATTCTGTTTTGTGAAAGTTTGCTGAGTCTTTGGTTTCTTTTCAAGGTACAACACATTTTTTAAATAAAAATTTGAAAAGAAAACTGTTGCAAACGTGTGAGGCATGAGGCAAGCTAGATTTGACTTTGGAAATAATGGTTCTCATAACATTGCAACAAAGGTGGTATTTGGGGATAAGATAAATATGGAAAATATGGTAGATTATTTTGTATAAATGATATGCACTGTAAAGTTCATACCTTTCTAGGACTAGCCTATTTATTGAAAAATTAATTATGAGACATAATAATCAATCATTCTAACTTTTCTTTAATACTAGAAATGCTATGCACAAGTGAGCTAGAAACAAAACAGTATTTGGAAAGCAGAGGCAGTCATAATATGAAAAAAAAATTTCATAATATGAAAAAAATGTTTAAGCGGGACTTCAATAAGAAAAAGGTTCATTCTGGAATTGCCACTTACACTGGGGTAATCTGGAATTAAAGTTGGTCTAATTACTATTACTATTGATTCCTAGGGTTAGGCAACCCTACAACACTCTATTATTCCTGCATTTCATTTTCCACTAAGTAGATCTAGCCAGATAATCTTCCATTGCTATTTATTTATTTGCTTATATATTTATACGCTCACGAAATATATATTGCTTCAGCTCCAACTAAGTACAAGGAGGGTACTAAGTTCTAGGGATGAAATGGGAAGCTTGAATAGGCATAGCCCTTTGCATTATGGGACTTACCATCTACTAGAACAGAGACATGTTTTAAAAGTCACAGAAGTGAATGCATACATGCAATCTTTATTTAATACTATGAAAAATAAAGTGTGAAAGGGTAAGAAAAGATATGACATTGTGATTTGCTAGGAAGTGTCATTTGAGCCAGAACCTGAAGGATGAATGAATTTTAACTTGATGAAGAAAGCCCAAAGCCAAAGGAATGTCATTAAGACTCAGAAGATCATCAAGACTGACCACAGAGAACAGGAGGGTAGATAGGTGTGGAATAACCAGAATGGTCATAGAGGGCAGACTGACAGCCTTGTATGCTATTTTGTGAGGTTTTCTCTTCATAAGAGCAAAGGAAAATTCTAACAGGGTTCTAAGCAGAGAGATGATGACATGATTGCACTTTAAAACCATCACTCTGGGTATAGAGTTCTGAAGTGGGAATTTGAGTGACACAACAGAGGCTGCTGGGAACAGATTGTCACAGTATCTCGGGGCAGTTACACCAGTAGTTTGAAAGGGAAGGCTACAAACAGAAATGGAAAGAATGGTACACACCTGAGAGATATTTTGAGGTAAAATTGATAGGACTTGTTAAGTTACTAGATGTATGGGGTAGGGGAGAATGTCATGCCTGCCTGGATACGAAACTGGATAGATGGGCAAAGAATAGGTTGAGAATTTGGATATTGGGCTGATCACCTTTGAAGTGCTCTTTGGCATTTTTCTTGTTGATATATATGATTTACTTGATTTTTATATTTCTTTAAGAGACAGTCTAGTAATTCCTTTGAGGTGAAGATGTCAGGAGGTTCTAGATCCATCGTGTAATTCTTGAGTGCTCTTGAGCAAGGCTATATGCCATAGAATGTGAAAAGCCCATGGGAAGGGAAGACTTCTGAGCCAAATATCTACAGATTCATGGCAACAGCAGTGATGGTGGGACTCCTCAACTGATAACACCTGGCAGTTTGGGAGAAAAAGCGACAGGTAGAATTGAAGAAGGATCACAATAAGAGAATTATTTGGCCTAAATTATAAAAGCCTAGATCAAAATGAGACACCTTGGTCAAATGTACGTTTTGACCCAAACTTTCCTTAAAGTTATGCCCGTGGTACCACAAATTTTGCATTATTGCAAGCAACATTTTGAAAGTAAGAGTGTTTCTGTTAGTTATCCCATGACCCTGAGTGACGCGGTGTTTGAAAGCATCAAAGTACCCTTCTAAAGCATGGAGGTTAAAGAACACCCTACTAAAGAATGAGTGGGTCAATCAGGCAATTAGAGAAGAAATTAAAAAATATATGTGGAAACAAATGAAAATGAAAATACAACAATCCAAACGCTTTGGGATGCAGCGAAGGCAGTCCTGAGAGGAAAATACATTGCAATCCAGGCCTATCTCAAGAAACAAGAAAAAGCCCAAATACAAAATCTAACAGCACACCTAAAGGAAATAGAAGCAGAACAGCAAAGACAGCCTAAATCCAGCAGTAGAAGAGAAATAATAAAGATCAGAACAGAAACAATATAGAATCTAAAAAAACTATAGAGCAGATCAACAAAACCAAGGGTTGGTTTTTTGAACAAATAAACAAAATTGATAAACCTCTAGCCAGGCTTCTCAAAAAGAAAAGGGAGATGACCCAAATAGATAAAATCATGAATGAAAATGGAATTATTACAACCAATCCCTCAGAGATACAAGCAATTATCAGGGAATACTATGAACAATTATATGCCAACAAACTGGACAACCTGGAAGAAATGGACAAATTCCTAAACACCCACACGCTTCCAAAACTCAATCAGGAGGAAATAGAAAGCTTGAACAGACCCATAACCAGCGAAGAAATTGAATCAGTCATCAAAAATCTCCCAACAAATAAGAGTCCAGGACCAGATGGCTTCCCAGGGGAGTTCTACCAGACGTTTAAAGCAGAGATAATACCTATCCTTCTCAAGCTATTCCAAAAAATAGAAAGGGAAGGAAAACTTCCAGACTCATTTTATGAAGCCAGTATTACTTTGATTCCTAAACCAGAAGAGACCCAGTAAAAAAAGAGAACTACAGGCCAATATCCCTGATGAATATGGATGCAAAAATTCTCAATAAGATACTAGCAAATAGAATTCAACAGCATATAAAAAGAATTATTTACCATGATCAAGTGGGATTCATTCCTGGGATGCAGGGCTGGTTCAACATTCGCAAATCAATCAATGTGATACATCACGTTAATAAAAGAAAAGATAAGAACCATATGATCCTGTCAATCGATGCAGAAAAGGCCTTTGACAAAATTCAGCAAACTTTCTTAATAAAAACCCTCGAGAAAGTCGGGATAGAAGGAACATACTTAAAGATCATAAAAGCCATTTATGAAAAGCCCACAGCTAACATCATCCTCAATGGGGAAAAACTGAGAGCTTTTTCCCTAAGATCAGAAACACGACAGGGATGTCCACTCTCACCGCTGTTGTTTAACACAGTGATGGAAGTTCTAGCATCAGCAATCAGACAACAAAAGGAAATCAAAGGCATCAAAATTGGCAAAGATGAAGTCAAGATTTCACTTTTTGCAGATGACATGATATTATACATGGAAAATCCGATAGACTCCACCAGAAGTCTGCTAGAACCGATACATGAATTCAGCAAAGTTGCAGGATACAAAATCAATGTACAGAAATCAGTTGCATTCTTATACACTAAGAATGAAGCAACAGAAAGACAAATAAACTGATCCCATTCACAATTGCACCAAGAATCATAAAATACCTAGGAATAAATCTAACCAAAGATGTAAAAGATCTGTATGCTGAAAACTATAGAAAGCTTATGAAGGAAATTGAAGAAGATACAAAGAAATGGAAAAACATTCTGTGCTCATGGATTGGAAGAATAAATATTGTCAAAATGTCAATACTACCCAAAGCTATCTACACATTCAATGCAATCCCAATCAAAATTGCACCAACATGCTTCTCGAAACTAGAACAAGCAATCCTAAAATTCATATGGAACAACAAAAGGCCCCGAATAGCCAAAGTAATTTTGAAGAAGAAGACCAAAGCAGGAGGCATCACAATCCCAGACTTTAACCTCTACTACAAAGCTGTCATCATCAAGATAGCATGGTATTAGCATAAAAACAGACACATAGACTAATGGAATAGAATAGAAACCCCAGAACTAGACCCACAAACATATGGCCAACTCATCTTTGACAAAGCAGGAAAGAACATCCAATGGAAAAAAGACAGTCTCTTTAACAAATGGTGCTGGGAGAACTGGACAGCAACATGCAGAAGATTGAAACTAGACCACTTTCTCACACCATTCACAAAAATAAACTCAAAATGGATAAAGGACCTGAATGTGAGACAGAAAACCATCAAAACCCTACAGGAGAAAGCAGGAAAAGACCTCTCTGACCTCAGCCGTAGTAATTTCTTGCTTGACACATCCCCAAAGGCAAGGGAATTAAAAGCAAAAATGAACTACTGGGACCTTATGAAGATAAAAAGCTTCTGCACAGCAAAGGAAACAACCAACAAAACTAAAAGGCAACCAACGGGATGGGAAAAGATATTTGCAAATGACATATCGGACAAAGGGCTAGTATCCAAAATCTATAAAGAGCTCACCAAACTCCACACCCGAAAAACAAATAACCCAGTGAAGAAATGGGTAGAAAACATGAATAGACACTTCTCTAAAGAAGACATCTGGATGGCCAACAGGCACATGAAAAGATGCTCAACGTCGCTCCTCATCAGGGAAATACAAATCAAAACCACACTCAGATATCACCTCACGCCAGTCAGAGTGGCCAAAATGAAGAAATCAGGAGACTATAGATGCTGGAGAGGATGTGGAGAAACGGGAACCCTCTTGCACTGTTGGTGGGAATGCAAATTGGTGCAGCGGCTCTGGAAAACAGTGTGGAGGCTTCTCAAAAAATTAAAAATAGACCTACCCTATGACCCAGCAATAGCACT